>NC_053134.1:10537264-10642264 GCF_010015445.1 Perca fluviatilis
ATGGCTTTTTCACTTTTTTCAACATACTAAATTATGATTTTGTTCACTTTTTTCGACATACTAAACTATTTTTAATGATTTTGATCACTTTTTTTCGACATACTATACTATGACTTTTTTTTTTTTACTTTTTTCGACATACTATACTCAGACCCGTCGCCAGACCTCAGTCTTAAGGGGGGCATATGAAATACATGGGAGGGCACAATTATTATTAGCGTACAGTACGTATATTTATAATAATCATATACTCTTGTTATACTATTCACACGTAATCATCACGTTAAACATAACCAACAGCAATATGACCAGGTAGCCTATATAGCCTACAACACATTACATAGAAGCAATGTTATGAATATCCATAAAACACTTGACTATACAACATATTAGATGTAACACCAGAAGCATCTCTCAAACATTGCATTTTAAAGCAGTCAACAGAAGAATATGCATTGCTATGCATGTGCCATGAGACACACACGCACGCACGCACGCGCACACACACACACACACGCACAGAGACTTTGAACCTACCGGTACTTTGAGTGGAGGCAGCATGTCCTCTCTTCAGTCCCTCCTGTCATTTGAAGCTGCATGCTTATTTAAGCCCTTGTCTGTAAATCTTAAACCCCTTAATGAAGAAGGTCGCGTCCGATGATACAGATGTGAATTTCTTGCAGGCATAACAAAATGCGGAGTCCTTTTCCAACCGAGTAGCCTACGCAAGCCAGTCCCTGTTCAAATACCAGCTAGAGGAAAATTATCGTTTTTTTAAACCAAACATTTTGACTGGATATTTTTCCAACACAACCTGTTTGGGTTTGTGCCCACCACCCCCCTGATTCAACAGTTAGTTGTGGCCCAAATGCTGCCCCAGTCGCGCAGTTGCACTTGACCTGCAGGTCCTGCCAGGCCCAAGGTCGGCCTACGGAGCTACTAGCATCAGGCTCAGACTGTCGTCCAGGGGCTCCTTCTCCAACGACAACATCAGGAGGCGTCGGTGTCGTATCCAATTTGGCAGAGGAGAATGTTGGTGGGCTTTTCAACCACTTACGGATATCCATGACGAACTGAAGCGAGTAAGCCAGCGAAAACTCATCCAGCTTTCAAAAATGTGCGGTAACTGTTGAGCGGCTACACTGACGTAGGCTACGTCACGTCGTAGCCTAACTTTCTTTTTAGTAAGGCCGTGATAGGCTGTTGCAGTGTAGATTCCCATCAATCAAACAAAAATCACACCATTGTTTATTTATATTTTTAATGTTTTAATGATAAAGAATGCAACATTAATGCAACACAAAATTAGCAACTATGATAATATAAAATTAAAGTTTTTTAAGAGGTCTGTGCCTCAAGTGGGGGGGCACAAGCATTTTTGGGGGCGGGCCCGGCCCCCTATGGCCCGCCCATAGCGACGGGTGTGACTATACTATGACTTATTTCAACATACTATACAATGGCTTTTGTTCACTTTTTGCACTATGACTTTTTTCGACATATACAATTACTTTTTTTGGACATTATTCTATGACTTTTTATGGCTGATTATACTCAACATACTATACTCTAATTGATCTTTGACTTTTTCATTACATTTTTATACTATGACTTTTTAATGCCATACTTTATAGGGTGATTGTTGTATTATACTTTCTTTCTTTGATTTCTCAATGAAAATATGTATGGCATACTATATCATGACACTGTTCATGGCTTACTATACCATGACATTTTAATGTCATGCTATACCAGGACCTTTTTTATTAACTTTTTCATGACATTAAATTCTGAAATCTTAATAGCATACTATTGTTTTGCCCCTGTCTAGAGTTCCTTCCCTGGCCCCCAAACCAACAAGAAAAGAGCTGATAGATAGTTTATTTGTCCTCAAAGAGGAAATTATTTTCCACAGTAGATGCATACATAGAACAAACAAGTAGGACATATAGAATTATACAAAGAGAAAAAGACATTAATTATCACTCTACACACCACAGACTGTTTTTCTTGTAACTTAGAGGAGGTTACCTAAAAGCTTGTAAGACTGTATGAACAAAGCTCTTGCTAAAACAGCCTTTCTGCACATGGCTAGTTTGCGTCCAGAAGGAAGGGGGATCAAGTGCTGGTAGAGTGGATGATCTGGTCTCTGAGTCAGCCGATACACTGCGGCATCGTGAACTGGGGCTCAGCTGCGACGAAATTGGCACCCGTTTGCTGATAAGCACGGATGCCAAAAACAGGGCATTTATCCTCCCACCCAAAAGATAAACAAAATACGATGCCAAAAAGTAACATAGTATAGTACCTCAAAAAAGTCATATTATAGAATGTCAAAAAAAGTTTTTAAAAGTCAGTATAATATGCCATAAAAAAGCCATAGTATTGTATGTCGGAAGAAGTGATTAAAAAGTCATATTAAAGTATGTCGAAAAAAGTGATGAAAAAGTCATCGTATAGCATGTCGAAAAGTGTTAAAAAAGTCATAATATACTTTGTCAGAAAAGTGATAAAAAAGTCATAGTATAGTATGTCGAAAAAGTCATAGTATAGCATGTCAAAAAAAGTGATTAAAAAGTCATAATGTATGTTAAAAAGTGTTAAAAAAGTCATAGTATAGTATGTTGTAAAAGTGATGAAAAAGCCAACAGTATGTCAAAAAAGTCATAGTATAGTATGTCGAAAAAAGTCATAGTATAGTATGTCGAAAAAAGTGATGAAAAAGTCACAGTATAGCATGTCGAAAAAAGTGATAAAAAGCCATAGTATAGTATGTCAAAAAAGTCATAGTATAGTATGTTGAAAAAAAAAAGTGATGAAAAGCCATAGTATAGTATGTCGAAAAAGTCATAGTATAGCATGTCAAAAAAAGTGATTAAAAAGTCATAATGTATGTAAAAAAGTGTTAAAAAAGTCATAGTATAGTATGTTGTAAAAGTGATGAAAAAGTCACAGTATAGCATGTTGAAAAAAGTGATAAAAAGCCATAGTATAGTATGTCGGAAGAAGTGATGAAAAGGTTATAGTATAGTTGTCTTAAAGAAAAAAAATTATTGTATATTGAAAAAAGTGACAGAAAAAGTAATATGTAGAAAAAGTGATAAAAAAGTCATAGTATAGTATGTCGAAAAAAATTTATGAAAGAATCATCATTATCAAAAGTATTAAAAAGATCCACAGTATAGCGTATCGAAAAGTGATGAACAAAGCAGGTATGTCTAAAAAGTCATAAAGTATGAGCATATCAAAAGCTCCAAAGTGATGAAAAGCCATAGTATAGTATGTCAAAAAGTCATAGTATAGTATGTCGAAAAAGGATGAAAAGTCAGTATTATAGCGAAGGGAAAGTGATAAAAAGCCATAGTATTATTATGTCGAGAAGAAGTTGATGAAAAAGGTTATAGCATAGCTGTAAAAAAAAAAAAAAAGCATTGTATATTGAAAAAAGTGACAGAAAAAGTAATATGTAGAAAAAGTGATAAAAAAGTCATAGTATAGTATGTCGAAAAAAAGTGATGAAAAGCCATAGTATAGTATGTCAAAAAAGTCATAGTATAGTATGTCAAAAAAAGTGATGAAAAAGTCACAGTATAGCATGTCGAAAAAAGTGATAAAAAGCCATAGTATAGTATGTCAAAAAAGTCATAAAGGTATCAGTATGTTGAAAAAGTGAAGAAAGTCACGGTATAAAGCCATAGTATAGTGTCGGAAAGTGATGAAAAGGTTAAGGTATAGTTGTCTTAAAATGTATTTAAAAGTGACAAAAGTAATATGAAAAAGTGATAAAAGTCATAATATAGTATCGAAAAAGTGATGAAAAAGTCATAGTATAATTAATAATCGAAAAAGTCATGAGCTCATAGTATGATCGACAAAAAGTGATGAAAAGCCATAGTATAGTATGTCAAAAGTCATAGTATAGTATGTTAAAAAAATATGGTGATGAAAAACCATAGGTATATATTATGAAAAAGTCATAAATAAAGTGAAAAAGTCAGTAAGCATCGTCATCATAAAGAGTATAGGAAGAGTGATGAATTTTAAGCATAGCTGTAGTATTATATAAAAGTCATAGTATAGTATGTCGAAAAAGTGATAAGCCATAGTATATTATGCAAAAGTCATAGTATAGTATGTCAAAAAGTGATGAAAAGTCACAGGTATAGCATGTCGAAAAAGTGATAAAAACCATAATTATAGTATGTCAAAAAGTCATAGTTATGTTAAAAAGTAGATGAAAAAGAAGTATATCATGTTGAAAAAGTGATGAAAAGCCATAGTATAGTATGTCAAAAAGTCATAGTATAGTATCGAAAAAAGTGATGAAAAAACACAATTGGTTTTGCGAAAAAGTGATGCCATAGTATAGTATGTCGGAAGAAGTGATGAAAAGGTTATAAGTACAGTTTGTAAAAAAAAAAGTCATAGCATTGTATATTGAATAAAGTGACAGAAAAAGTAATAGTGTAGAAGGTAAGTATAGTATAGTTTCGAAAAAAGTGATGAAAAGTCATCGTTATAAAACTGTTGGAAAGTCCCAGTATAGCATGTCGAAAAAAGTGATGAAAAGCCATAGTATGGTATGTCAAAAAAAGTGATGAAAAGCCATAGTATAGTATGTCAAAAAAGTGATAAAAAGCCATAGTATAGTATGTCAAAAAAGTCATAGTATAGCATGTCGAAAAAAGTGATGAAAAGCCATAGTATAGTATGTCAAAAAAGTCATAGCATAGTATGTCGAAAAAAGTGATGAAAAAGTCAAAGTGATAAAAAGCCATAGTATAGTATGTCAAAAAAGTCATAGTATAGTATGTCGAAAAAAGTGATGAAAAAGTCAAAGTGATAAAAAGCCATAGTATAGTATGTCGGAAGAAGTGATGAAAAAGCCATTATATAGCTTGTCGAAAAAAGTGTTGAAAAAGTCATCGTATAGCATGTCGAAAAAATTGATAGTATAGCATGTCGAAAAAAGTGATGAAAAAGTCATAGTATGTCAAAAAAATCATCAAAAAGTTATAGTATGTGGCCGGGTTGGCTCAGTGGGTAGAGCAGGCGCCATAGTATAGCATGTTGAAAAAAAGTGATAAAAAAGTCATAGTATGTCAAAAAAAGGGCATTGACTTTAATTTGAAATGGTATTAAAATGGTCTTAAAAAGCCTTGAATTTAAGAAGATTCATGAAAAAAAAGTCATCATACTATGCCCATAGATACTATGGGGCTGCGGTGGCTCAGATGGTAGTGCAGTCATCTACCAATCTAAAGGTCGGGGGTTATCTGATGAGCAGGTGGCACCTTTCGTATGGCAGCCTCGGCCACCAGTGTACGAATGTGTGTGTGATGTCATAGTAAAGTATGAAATGAAAATGTCATAAAACAAATCACACTATAGCATGCCATAAAGTTGTAGTATTCCATAAAAAAAAATCATTAAAAAGCCATAGCATAGCATAGCATAAAGAATATAGTATATGTATACCATACAAATGTTTAAAAATATTCATATTATAGCATGTCACAAAAAATGTAATAAACAAAGTCACAGTATACTATGCCATAAAAGATTTTATAGTATTTGACAACACATGAAAGTCATAGTATGCCATAAGAAATGTTATAGTGTAGTATGCCCTAAAATGTCATCAATCATAAAAAGTCATAATATAGTATGTCATAAAATTCACACAAAAACAGTCATACTATGTCATAAAAATGTATGTGATAAAAAAGTCCTAGTTTAATAACCTTGCCATAAAAATGTCCTAATCTTTTTATTGCATACTTTTTGTGACATTCTAGTATGACTTTTTTTTTTTCGAAGTTTGACGCAGTAGCAGAGTATTGTATTAATAGTGCGGATAATTGAACACAAATGCATGCATTTCATGTCACGTTCAGGGGCAGTCAAAAGGTCGTCATTGGCCACACATTGAGAAACTGTTTTATAAAGCTTAGCAATGAGGGACTGCACCAAACAAACACTGGCAGGGTTTGGGCATTTGAGCCCCTCCGGGTGTTCTTACCACATGGCCTGCCTGGATTTGACTGACAGAACTTAAACTGAAAGAAAAGTAAACAGAAAGTAAACTCAATACTGTTCACTGTTACAACTTTGAAAATATTTGCAGTGGCAAAGGTAAGTGTATCTCCAGTCAACAAGGGCTGATCCAGCTGCTTCAGCATGTTTATATCAAATTATGTATATTTAGAATTTCAGTAGCATCACATAGTCAAATTTCACTTAAAACTCTATATTAATGCAACCTACATTATAGTTTAATGTTGTTGTGTAGTATGATGTGCACTGATCTCTGCCATGAAGGCAGGATAATTGGGTTCCCGGTTGGCAAAATATCCAGATTTACTGAACTACGATGCTAATTAATCTCTTATTGAACCCTTAATGCCTAGTTCTTTTGAGAAAAGAGCAATGTGCAAAACATTCAGGTAGAGCTAAAACGATTAGTTAATTAATCTATTAGTAAAAAAACAAACGTGTATTTTAATAATAATAATAATTAGTAGTTGTTTAACTCCTTTATCAAGCACACATGCATTTGTTGGGTTCAGCTTCTCATTTGCTGCTTTCCTCTGTTTTATATCATTGTTAACTGAATAACTTTGGAGGTTTGGACTGTTAGTCTGACATAGAATGCAATTTAAAAGGTCCAATATGTAATATATTTACTGTAATAAATAAAAAAAAATGACCACAATATGTCATCAGATATTAAGGAAACATGCTAAGTTGAATTACTATCTTCTCTGACATCAATGCTAAAGCCAGTATTATCTCTTAAAATGTCCATTCCGGGACGGAATGTCTGTTTTTGTTTTGGTCCGTTTGTTGTCGTCAATGCCCATTTTGACACCCGGGTTGCCAGACATGAAACGCAAACACACAAAAACAATGTGCTGCAGCCATGGTGGAAGCAACTGGATAAACAGAGATAGATTAATTAAACCCGACCTAAAAAAAAAAACACAGTTGCATTACCAGAGACATGGTGAAAAACACCAAAAAAATAATTGGAGATGCCTTCAAAAGATGGAGACAGCTTAGAACCCAAAAGGACGCCAAGTTGTCTAATTTTCTCCTGAACAGGTAAGCATTGGGCTTCACACTAATTTATCACCGCTACTAGTAGGGATGGGCATTTTCAGCAATTAATGTTATATAGAGTACTCAAGTTAGTTATTCGCCAAAAAAATTGATACACAGCTGGTGAAGTGATCCTGACTGGTGCTGACTAACGCTGCCGTGCTAACACAGGCTGGTTACAGTTATATGGCGTTATATATGTGTCACATTCCTGAGCGAGTAATTGTATGTTTTGAGCGCAGAGAACTATATTTTGCAAGCACATTACATTTTGAACAGAAATTAACACTCGCAAAAAATAATTTAGTTTGAGTAAACAAAAACCTATTTCGGGCACAATAAATGTATTTGCGTGTCTTTCTCTGCTCGCAGGTAAAAGCTGCTGCGCTCCAGTCCTGTCTCCCTTGCTCTCAACCTCTTCTCTCTGCGTGCTCAACTCTAGACACGCTCGCTCAGATTTTCACAGCGTTACAAGTGTGCCACAAAACCAACCAATCGCAGAATCAAAAGGTCAATTCTGATTGGCTGTTCACCTCCAATTAGATCGCAAGTAGCAGGAAAGACATATCTACAGGGAAACAGTTTTTGACACAACACCTGCAGTGATTCCCCAGCAAGGGGTATCTCTGCAGTAGCTAGTGGGTACTTGGAAAGATTGTGGAGCAGCTTAACTAATCAAAATTATTTAATTATGATTGATTTAAAACAATATATCAGCTGAAACAGCTCAACACATATGTTTAAACATATAGCGAAGTAATCAATGGTAGAAATAAAAAGCTAAAAGTGGCCTACTGACTTAGCTAACAGTTTAAATGATTAGTTAAAAGTAATGTATGACTTTTAAAACATTAACCACACTTCAAGTAAAAGGCCAAGCTAGTAGAATTTCTGACCAAACCAACCTAAATGTCTATAGTTCAATTGCATGAAAATGTAAGAATATTCACTTTAATAGGATAGTGTGAACACATTGGGAATTGACGGGTGGGTATGTGAGTTAATATGACAGGGATGTGGGGGAACCTCAGACCAGAAGGGTTGGAAAGCACTGATCCACAGTATTTTTATATTATTGACCGACCGGTATATTACAGACATGCCTTAATAGTTGTGTTAATCACAACACCGTTTTTTAATTACATATCTCCGTGTGTGACTAACATCATCCTTCACAAGAAATCTAACATTAGCTAGCCCAGCATGGATACAGTCTATGCATCCAACATATTCATCTGAACAAACCTAAAATTCACATACAGCCACTTAAAAGAAGTTTGTAATACTGGTTACATCGATGTGGTGTTTTATTAACCTTAATTCTTTAAGGTTGGTTCAATTGACTTGCAAAGTAGCTATCCGTTGCTAACGTTAGCTAGCTAGCTTATTTATGTCAAAAGCAGTAGCTAACGAAGCGTTACTGCCAAGATATGATTTCATTTTAAGACAGATGACAACACTTGACGAGTCTTATAACACCTCTCTGGTCTCTCGTGAAATCATATCTTGGCAGTAGTTAGCTAACGTTTCTGCTTTTTGAGATAAATTAGCATTAGCAACGAATAGCTCATTCGCAAGCTAATATAGCAACATAATTCAGGTTAATAAAATACGGTAATGTAACCAAAGTATTAAAAACTACTTACATGTGGCTATAGTGTGACAGGCCTACTGCTGTTCAGTCTAACTTAGCTAGTTACAGTGCTGCGAGGCTTGTTCAGATGACATGTCGGCTGCTGTGTGTGAGCTAGCTAGATTGCTTGTGAAGGATGAGTCAAACATAAGGAGATATGAGTCAAACAAAACAACGGCATTATAGTACACACAAATATTAAGACATTTCTGTGATATAGCTATGTCAATAATACAAAATACTGACGGAAATGTGTTTTAATCCAGTAACATTAGTCAAACAGCTCCACTGTAGACGGTATTTGCCGTACCAACAAGTGTTGACTGAAAAAGACGGTTCCTCCTAGATTTTTGTTTCCTGATATTGCAATCTAATTGGAGACCAACAGCCAATCAGAATTGACCTTTTGATTCTGCGATTGGTTGGTTTTGTGGCACACTTGTAACGCTGTGAAAATCTGAGCGAGCATGTCTAGAGTTGAGCGCGCAGAGAGAAGAGGTTGAGAGCGAGGGAGACAGGACCGGAGCGCAGCAGCTTACATTTATTGTGCCCGAAATAGGTTTTTGTTTACTCAAACTAAATAATTTTTTGAGAGTGTAAATTTCTGTTCAAAATGTAATGTAATGTGCTTTCAAAATATAGTTCTCTGCGCTCAAAACATACAATTACTCGCTCAGGAATGTGACACATATATAACGCCATACAGTTACAACCACCGTGACAGACATATGACAGAAACCGCTAGTTTGACTTTCTCATAACGGAAATATGCAATTTAACTTTTGCAAAACAGGGCGCCTGGGTAGCTCACGAGCAGGCGCTCATATACAGAGGTTTACTTCTCAACGCAGCGGCCGCAGGTTCGACTCTGCCTTGCGGCCCTTTGCTGCAAGTCATTCCCCCCTCTCTCCCTTTCATGTCTTCAGCTGTCCTTTATAAATAAAGGCCTAAAATGCCCCAAAAAATAATCTTAAGGCGCCCATATTATACTAATTTTCAGGTTCATAATTGTATTTTAAGGTTGTACCAGAATAGGTTTACATGGTTTAATTTTCAAAAAACACCATATTTTTGTTGTACTGCACAGCTCTCTCTCACTGCTGTAGATCCTCTTTTCACCTGGTTTCTGTTTTAGCTACAGAGTGAGACCTCTTTTCTTCTGTACTATCTTTGATTGCACTCGCACATGCTCAGTAGCTCAGATGTAGATCATGTCAGCTAGCTAGCTCAATAGAAGTAAAAGACAGGCTGTTTCTCCAACTTCAGTCAGTTACAAGGCAGGATTAGCTGGGAGACTTCTAAATGAGGGCGCACATGTAAGTAGTTCTTTTGTAGATTATGGTGAACTTGTGTGTGTTGTAGCAGTGCTTTGCTATTGAGAACGAGGTACCATGCTAGTGTTAGCATTAGCGTTAGCATGCTAATGCTAACGCTACGAGCTAACGGTTGCGGTTAGCCAGCTCATTTCGGATTGTGACGTCACAGTCTGAGCCGATTTTGAACAGCTCACCAGGAAACTGAAAGCAGGACACATTCAGAAACCGTATTTCACTCAAAACAGCATGGATGGATTTTTTTCAAAGTTTGTATGTGTGTGGAAGCACCAGAGACACAAAAGAACACCCCACATACCAGAAAAAGTGTTTTTTTCATAATATGGGCACTTTAAATAAAATGTATTGTTGAATTGGGACACAGTTTACGTTCTCTACAGGTCGCTCTGCAATGTATATTATATTACATTTTGGAATATTCTTTTGGCTAACGTTACCATCGCCAGCTTCAAGGTTATGATATGTTTGGACAGTAAGAGGATTCCCACTTTGTTACATCTGACATGCAACCATAATGTGTAATGTACAGTGTATAGACAAGCTGCATTTATTAAATTATTTTGTAGATCATGCAGCAACAAGAGAGGACCGCATGGTTGTTGTGTTTTTAGCGGTTGTTGCAGTAACGTTTAGCGGAGAAAGGGTGGCTGTAAGCTGTGTACAGAGCTTTTATGACTGCGCTGTGGAGTAATGTCTGGCAATAAGAGACTAGCATCTAGCAAACATTGACATTGTGGGACGTTGGGTTCAGAGTTCTCAACCTGCGAACCCAGTTAACTTCGAGTCTAGGGAGGAGGGGCGGGGTGGCGAGAGATTAGCCTAATTGATAACAATAATCATTAATTGCAGCTCCAGTCTGGTACTTTTGGCAGTTAAAATTACATCACTGGCAGCAGATTATACAAGGAGTAGCTAATAAATGTTAATTCCAAAAGGGAAACTTATTTTTATAGTTCATCAAAAACAACTAGTCATTTTGAACTAATTTTTCAAGCAAAAATGTCAGACTCTCTCTTGTGGCTGCTTTTCACTTAATATCTGGATTTTAGACCAATCCTTAAACAAAACAAGGGGATTTTTCACTGTTTTCACTGTCTAAGTGAGAATACAATATACAGCTTGATAAAAGAAATGATCATTAGTTGCAGCCCTAAAAGTGTCATACATATTAATCAAAAATGTTATCTGCTCATCACATTTTCAGGTTGCAGGTACAGGTTGTGAATATTAATTAGGCTGTCATTAAATCTACAGTGTTTCTGCCTATATAATCTACATCTTTGTTAACAGCTAAACCTAATTAGATATGATAAGGTATTCCAATTTGAGAGAGGAGTAGATTTAATGCTGGATTTAAAAAATAAATGCTAAAAGGTTCATGCTGCTCATAAATATGTAAGTAAACCACTACAGGATGTTCCACAAATATATTGTTATCTATTATTATTATTGTAAGATTTACACCACCATCACCATCTTTTACCAAGCCTTTTAAAAACCAAATAAATAAAATAAAAAATCGAATGTGTGGAAGTAAGGATGAGCGCTTATGGCTGGGTGTCTATTAAACTACAGTGGACTGACATTTACAGTGAGCCTCTGAAAGGCTGAACTAGTATTCATCATGAGCTATAAACCTCTGAATGAAAAGGCTCACAATCTACAGTTACAATCTGCAGCCAATAGAAGCGACCACTGGGCTGTTTTCTGAGATTGGAGGAGGACCACGGCTGCGGCACACTGGTTTGCTAAAGATTTACTGCCAATCTGCAATTTGGCGCATTCTGTTGAAAACAGCAGACCACTGCGGGTTGAGAGTGGGAGGTAATTCAAGACATTATTTCTGGAAGATTAGACCATGAGTGGAGAGTGTTGCAGTGGCTGCTGTATTTAGGCTTCCTAAAGCTCCAACGGCTCGATTTTATGTCTACTGCTGGCAGGGGGAGAGGCAAAGGACTTAAATGAGCACAAAGAGGGACAATGAGGAAAGAATAATGAAGGACGCCAGGAACACATGGAGAAGCACTGCAGATTTCTCTGCACTGTTGAAACAAAGTGACAGATAGTGAATGGAAAGATGATGGTTTGTTAACAGACACAAATTTCTTAGATTTCTGCAGTAAAGTGTAAGACAGGAGGAGTACATGCTTTGTTTCACCGTCTGTGTCAGACTGTGGGGGACGGCCAAAGTTCCAGATGGTGTGTACTGCCCACGGCTACCAGCTAAATGAGACGACTATGTAAAAACTGCTCATGTAACAATCACAATATTACCTGGCATTCATTCAATAGGGACGGCTTCAACCAGAGTACTAATGAAACCATGGAAAAACCCAGGTCTGTGATCACATGTAGATTCAGATCCTCAGCGTTTATCCTGCGTACACACTCAAATCCACATTTATATGTCTCTAATACACAAACAAGGCCAAGGAATAGGAGGAGGATCTGCACCACCTAAGAAACTATTTTACAAAAGACAGTAAGCTGCATTTGGAACATGACTGGCAGGACACCTGGCAGATGTGTTGCAACAGCACTGAAATTATCATAACGTACTGAAATTGTCCTACATGGAACTGACTTGCTGGAAAGTGGGAATAGAGGAATGAACTGTCTCTGCAAAAGACGGTTAACATAAATTGAGTAAACACACACTCATACAAACACCTTGCTGGGCTTGGCTCACGAGGTGCCACCTGATGAAGCTGGACACAGTGAGGAGAGTTGGCCAAATAATAAAACTCTCTCTCTCTCTCTCTCTCTCTCTCTCTCTCTCTTATACACCAGAGCAGACACATTCACAGTGGACTCTGGCAGACTTATCTCTGTAGGGTACAAAGAAACAAATAATCCTGCACACTGTCCTCCAAAAGTAACATTCATAAACACACCCGCGAAGTGTTGCAGCCTCTGTTTTTATGGGTAGTGAAGGAGAGGCTGGATCAGTCTAGAGAACACATTTCAATCACTATGCTGGGCGTTAGAGACACTATAAAATATTATTGTTAAGTTGCATTGCTTGATGACGTACCTACTAACGGCCAAACATATCACAAAAACACATTTATTTCTAACCAGTCAATTAGGAGCGGACTATGTACTTTCCAAAATAGGTACATACAGGTTGAGCTGGCTCAACACATGCTATTGTTTTGGTATCAAAAGTCTCATAGAAAGAATTTCAAGAGGATGTTATTTATACAGTCTATTATTTATATACATCATAATTCAGTGCCAAATCAGCAGAAGTTAAGCATGTAGGTTGAGTGCTACAGCAAAATTAGATTTGACAGCGCAGCAAAAGGCTCAGAGGATGTATTTTACATAACAACAATTTGCTACATTTTGAGCTGATTTCAGAGCGGAAACGTTTCTTGTAAGGTTGGTAATGTTAAACATGTGGGAGAGATGCACATTGATCTACCCTGGAGAACACAAAAACTACAACTGGCATGACTGTGATAAGAGCTGACAGGCTCTCGCTAACATCCTGGCCAGCATATCTGAGCTGAGTTTGACGTCTGCTCCCAAAACACCTTAATCTGAGACGACACTGCGGGCTCATTGCAAGCCATCTCCCGGCAGTCAAACCAACATGACAGCGGCGAAGCTAAGCAGTCAAATAAAGCTGCTTATGCCACCTTTCCAGCACACAAGAATCAGCATAGCAGAAATCACAAGCTCATCTTTTTTTACGCAATGAAAAATTAAGAAAAACATGAGACGAGGTGTTAATACCAAGGGAAGAAGAGTGGAAGATCAAGCTGCACTAAGAAAGATCAAAGAAGAAGAAACCACTCATCTTTTTACCTTAAATCACAAAATGGATTTACAATAGAGAAGAGCATCCTCCTACTACTACTATCCATTTTGTTGGTTTACCGCAAAAGCCTAAAACAGATACAGATAGGGCTGCGGATGAGCTTTGGCTTCTGTTATTTTGCCTATGCAACATGTTACTGTATTGTCCCTGGTATATGAACAAACAACTTTGCTCCCTCTGAATAAATAAAATTCTTAAAATCACATATAGAAACGTTAAATCGTTAAGTAAAATACAAACTGCCTGTCACCCCCTTGCTATAGAGCATTATAAACCATCCAGGTTGGTAAACATTAGAGTAATGTGCTGTGAGACTACTAAGGAACCTTGACAGGGTTTTTGATAAATATAATTCACTAACAATTATCCCAGGCAGACACTGTATCAGAATAACATTTCAGACCATGTTTCATTGTCAACACTGTTACTGTACAAATAATTTCCCATATACAGTATGGGTCCTTATGGTAATAGTTTTGATGCTTGTGTACTTTCTTGCAGAGAGTTAGATAGCATATCAGCATGTTAAGTATGGAGCTTAAGCCTGGAGGTGGTTAGCTTAGCTTAGCCTAAAGACTAAAAGCAGGGGAAACAGCTAGCCTGGATCTCTCTAAATTTCAAAAATACACAAAAAAACACCTGTAACACTTTGTTTATTCTGTACACAAACAGTTTTAAAAAATAGTTTTACAAGTCTTCTTTATCAGTTCTGGGTGGACAGGTAATCAAGAAATAGTTAAAATAAATGACTCCCGCTAAAGAAAAAATTTCTGTTTCGGGTTAAGTTTAAACAAACAAAACTATCAGTAGAGAGTGGTATTGATCATTTCATCTAACATGCACATAAGTTTGTCTCCCAAAAATGTTGAATTGGTCCTTTAAGACCAATTCAAATCAAGCAGGGTTTCATAAGTTCTTGACATCCAATCATTAAAAAGACCCCCTGCCTTATTTTCTGCTAAAGTGCAATGGAGTGTTTGCTTAATTATAGGTAAACTAAAAGTAATCAGTCACTGATTCCACCACTAAGAAGTACAATCTCAAGCTTAGACAGGCCACACAGTAAGCTGTCCACAGCAGTGTCTACTGTATATTCAAACGCATTGACACATCAAGGCGCTCTATTTAATGAGCATCCTTCTTGGGCACTCTTGCTTGAATAGGCAGAGAGGAGCTCCTCAGAACAGAACCATTAAATCAAATTAAGCCATCCGTCATCATGAATGGTCATATCTCATAATGACAAGAGTAAGGAACCATCACTGACTTTGATCCCCTTGCAATCGTCCAAGTCTAAACCAGCAAGTCTAGTTGCTGTGTGCATGTTGCTGTTTTTAGCAGTGCCACAAATGAGTGAACGCATGTTTTTAAAATAAGCACATGAAACATAAGCAGATAAACTGCACAAACACAGAAGCTTCCTGAGACTAACAGACTACAAGCCCACACAGCTCACCAGCTTGCTCCAGTCACTCAGCTCCAAGTCTGTCTGCCTTCACTTCAGTTCAGCAGCAGCACTAATTGTTTAAGACACCCAAAGTTTAATGCTAAATGGTGCGAGGGAGCTGGTACAAGTAAATACAATGTCTTCTATAGAAAACCATGTTAAAATGACTCAGTTAGTTGCTTAGTCAAACTCAAAAGTAGCCGAGACAACCTTAAGGTCCAGCAGGCAGCTTTTATAATATAAATATAAAGAGTTATTATCTGATGGTTCTCATTCCCTGCTAGTCTAATTCATTTCTGATTAATGGTTTTTATTTCCTTTACTTTGTTCAGATTTCTTTTGTTGTCCAATTTGATGAGAGTACTGAAGGGCTTTGTATCAAATCACAATACTTTCATCTACCAAATAAAAAGTACTTAAACGGCTCCAGTACCAAAACCTGAAATATCTGGTCAGATTCATAACCTTATTTACATATTCTTTGATCAGTCAATTTCTAATTCAAATCTAATCCTAATTTATATTTAGGGAAAGACCTTCTCCAGTTGCTTGTGTTTAGACCACGGCTGCAATATAATTCAAGTTTATATAAAACTAGGACTGCACGATTGATCTAATCGCAATCGCGATGTCACTCACAGACGGGACGCACAGGGGAGACATTCCCTCCAGGGCCGATGCTCTTAACACCATCCACTTTACCGGCAGTATTAACAGATGAAGCGTGTGTCTTGAGAAGCTTGTTGTTGTTTTTTTGTTCACTGTGTTAGCTCACTTTACATTGTCTTTGCTATCTCTTTTTCCTCTTGCCATTCCCTCACACACCTGCACTCATACGCTAAGTTACTCTCACTCCAACACCACTGACACCACTCACTCAACAAACCTGCCATCTTCGCTCTCAATAACGCTGCCCCATGGATGTATTAAGCATTACCCTCGTAACAACGTCAACGTCCACAAAAGACATGCCCAATCAGTCTGTGTAGGCAGTAGCGCGTGTCGTGTATGGTCACGGGATTATCAGAAGTGTAGAGGGGTTCAGAGCATGCAGACTTTAAGAAGAGCTTGTACAAAGTATATTTTGTAACTTAATCACTAGTTATTATATTACACCCATCTTAAATGTCATTGTTTATGAGGGCTTATAAAATGTATTATTTTAATGAGAATTTGTATAAAATGTTCTTATTTATTGATCCATGTATTTCATTTGTACTGTTTTCAGATTCTTTTGTCATTTAAATTTGTAAAATGAAGATATATAAAAAAAAAAAGTATTGCAAATGTTTTGTTTATGCATTTCTTCTTGCTCGTTTAACTTTGTGTGTTCAATTTGGGAAATACACATTTCAAAATTAGTATTTTGTGCATTTTCTTGACACTCGGCTCACGAGACGATACAAGATATTGGGTTCACAGGAACAAGACGAGATTTTAAGACTAAAAATATTTCAATGCCAAATATGACTGGAAAATAGGGCTAGGCGATATGGAGAAAATCAAATATCACAATATTTTTGACCAAATACCTTGATATCGATACCGCAACGATATTGTAGTGTGGACTATTTGTGCTTTCACAAAATATTTACACAATGAGATTTTTGATAAATAATCATCAGTAATGTGGATATAATGACTAAGTGGGTAAAGGCAAATAATAGAACTAACCTCTTCAAACCCAGTAACTGCAGAGTGAGCTTCTAACTTCTAACTGAAGCTGTTTGACCTAACTAAACTACTTTAGTTTCCTCCAACAAAAAATAAAAACAGTAAAATAACAAATGATTAATGACCAAGTTTGTTTAGTCTTAAAGTTTCTTTGAATTCATTTTAAAACTTTAAAGTGTTGAGAACGGAATTATAACATATAACGGAAAGACACGAATACGTGTACATGATCATCAAATTGGGCTTTAGGGAATTATGTTGAATATTTTGCACATTTCTTTGACATTTTATAAATAGATATTAATTGAGAGAACTGGCAGATGAATCGATTATGAAAATCATTAACTACATTTTTAAAATAGCATTGTTGTTACCTAATGTTTGGTTGGAGAGGGGCTGTATAATTATATAAACTATGTTCTGAAGTTTACAAGCAATATTACTTTCATATGTAGCTCCATTTGTTACATAGGGAACCGTTCTTTAAAAACCTGAGGTATGTGGATATATTTGGCTAAACATGCGCTCAGGGGTCAGTTGCATTTTTGAGACTTACAACATATGATTTTTTTTTAGTGCATAAATAACATTTAGAATGACAGCTCATATTTGTTGTGTGTTTCAAATGCCTTAATGTGACTTGTCACTTGCAGATCCTTTTATATTCTTCAGATAATAAGTGCAGCCTTTGGAGATTTAAAGATCATCTGCTTTTAGATGTACAGTGTTTTCATCTATCCCACGGAAGCTCTTTGTGTAATAAATAAATAATTAACTCTAACCATAACACCAGATACTGACTGGTTTTTGGACCGCCCCCCCCTCCCAATACAGTAAAACTACACATTTTAGAGTGCCTTTTTATTGTGGCCAGCCTAAGGCAAGCCTGTGCAATAATCGTGCTGTCTAATCAGCATCTTGATATGCCACGCCTGTGAGGTGGATGGATTATCTCGGCAAATGAGAAGTGCTCACTAACACAGATTTAGACAGATTTGTAGACAATATTTGAGAGAAATATGCCTTTTGTGTACATAGAAAATGCAAAAAGTGTTGCATTTATAATTTTGTTCAGTGTATACAATGGAGATGTTAAAGAGCTCAGAAGTGCAATTTTGTTTAGCTTTTCCTAAGAAGACACGTGCTGTAAACATTAAGAGTTGAATCTTAGGACCTTATAATCTGATCAGTACACAATATGCATATCCCAGCCATAACGCTGGTAAGATAAAACCCACCGTCACTCTACTCAGCCTTAAGAGGCTTTTAAAACTGCTGCTGAACTTTAGGTGGCCTTCACTTTCCCTCCCATCACAAATCTTGTTCACGGGTACAAAACCAGATTAAAGCATGAAGCTCTGTCTGGAGCAGTTTGTGTGTGCGTGTGCATGTATTTGGGTTTTATCTGTTGGGAGCAGCACCTTGCCTCATCCTAAAAACTGCTAAGGTTTGGATGATTCCAGCCTAATAACTGTTGAACTAATTCTGCGCTGCAATACATGGATGAGTGACAGAGACTGTGTGATTGAAGAGGCAGCAGCGATACAATGGGGACAAATGAGTTGTCAAGCAAGACAGTTTGATTGTCTGCCTCAAAGGCATGTTGTATAATGTGTGATTGCAGGGTGGCCAAGTTGTTTTGTAAGCAGAAGCGTTCCCTGCAAACAGGGCAGCATATGCATCAACAGGCTTGTTAGAGTGCCCAAGATCATAACACTTCATCCAACACTAACACAAGCAAACTATAGCCTTTAATGGGACTAACACACAATTAAATTAACAAAATAAAATAATTTTTTTTCAGCTAAAATTCTGAAAAATACTATAATATGCATGGTCTCTGCCCAGGTGCACTACAGTGGGGCTGCAAATACTGATTATTTTCATTATCGATTACTCTTAACAGGAAATGGCCTTCACAATTCCCTAAAGCCCAAAGTGACATCTTCTAATTGCTTGTTCCGTCCAACCAGCAGTTTACTATCAAACAAGACAAAAAAGCACCAAGTAAATTCTCACAATTTAAAAGCCTTCATTACCCTATCTCGCATTCTAGTTTACATAGCAATAACTAGAGTCTTAGTTTTGTTTTACATTTCTCCACCCATCTGGACAAATGGGTGAGGGAAGGTGAAGCAGTTTAGGAGGAATGGGAAGTAGCCCAACGTAAAACGACTTCTGGCTCTCAGCCCTCTGGCTCCACGAGGGAGAGCAATAAAGGTGGTGCGCAGCTGAGCCAACAGCTGACAGGAACAGGAACCAATGTTTGGCCAAGGTCAGGAGAGAGAAAACACACACACACACACACACACACACACACACACACACACACACACACACACACACACACACACACACACAGTGGAGTCACTGTCATGTCATGTTAATCTTTGGGCTGTAAGAGCAAAACAGGGTCAAAAGACACAGGGGAATGACAATGTGGCACACAATACTCAAAGGGTGTCAGGGAGCAGACGGACTGTGTGTGTGTGTGTTGTGTGTGAGGGCTGGCAACTGAGAGAGCCCTGTAATCAGTGTGTAGCTGCTATTGTTGGCAGGCGTCCCCAGACAGGTAGAGATCACACTCACACATAAACATACACACACATTGTAGATAAGGCCTTTCACGGTGTGCCTGGTTCATTCAGTTTCCTCTCTAACCAAAATTGGCAACTCCTCCTCTAATGTGTTCCTTATTCCTCCAATGAATGAAAAATTATGTTATCTACATTCTTTTATACACAAGTTAGTGTGGAAAAGATAAGTTGTAGAGTCGAACTTATAAATCTGCTGGGCAGATATATTGGCTGATAATTAGCTTATCGCAGATATATCTGCATAGGCCGATATGTTAAAAAAAACATTGCAGTACAGATAGGCCAAAGATCGGTACTAAGCAGGAATTTAGAGTGTTGCCAATACAATAGATAGTAGTTGTATTTAATAGTTTTCCCACCAGACAGCACTGATCACTTTTTGTAAATGTCCTACTTGTATAGAACAATTATTTCATAACCAAATTTTAGGAATTTAAGAAAAGATTTTGTGTTCATTTCCAAAATTGAATAATAGCCCATTTCTTATCAGATCTGCAATAATTATTTGATTAATATATTAGCCTAGGTGATCAACAGAAAAATAATCGGCCACTATTTTGCTAATCAATTGGCAGACTCATCGATAATGACAATAATCTTCAGTTAAAGGTTATTGTGAGAAGATTAATCTGGCTATGATAGTTGGTTAATTAATTAATTACCCAACTAGTGAAAATGCATATTTTAAAGACGTATGTGCTCAGTAGGAACAAATAGTGTGTTTTGGTCTTTTCATGGGAATTCTTGACAATAAGTAAATACAGAGTAATAATTTATTGAAAAAAATAACTAACACAATCAATTTCTAAAATAATAATTACACCACAAACACTGACTTAAATCGCTACCACACACAGGGTTACACATTACTCATACCCACCAAGTACAAACTGACAACTCACACCTCTCTCCTGACGACGTATATGTGCGATTGTATTTAAGCTTACAGCCATAACTTTTTCAAAGTGTGCATGTGTGTCTGTTTTTTTGGCTGGCTACCGCAAACATCTGCATGCACAGTTGCACGTCGCAGAGCCACAAGAATGAAAAATAACAAGCAGTGAAAAATTAATGAGGAAAGAGGGCGAGCAGAGAAAATGAAAACAAAATGAAAGTTAGACAGCAGACGGAAAGCCGGAGGGGAGCTTAGTTCTTTTAAAACACAAGCTTTTTAAATCTCCTGGGAGTCCACATGCGACTGCAGACCTCTCACTGGGAAACTGGAAAGGTTAAAATACCTGCCCTAACATTAACCTACTCATCTAAACTGATATTGCTGTTAAATTGGGTTAATTAGGAGTAAAACACTTTTTGGAGATTGTAAACATTTTGCTGCCACTTAAGAGTGCAGCAGCAGAATATATATATATATATATATATATATATATATATATATATATATATATATATATATATATATATATATACACACACACACAGTACAGGTCAAACGTTTGGACACTCCTCATTCAATGCGTTTCCTTTATTTTCATGAATATTTACATTGTAGATTCTCACTGAAGGCATCAAAACTATGAATGAACACATGTGGAATTATGTGCTTAACAAAAAAGTGTGAAATAACTGAAAACATGTCTAATATTTTAGATTCTTCAAAGTAGCCACCCTTTGCTCTGATTATTGCTTTGCACACTCTTGGCATTCTCTTGATGAGCTTCAAGAGGTAGTCACCTTAAATGGCTTTCCAACAGTCTTGAAGGAGTTCCCAGAGACGCTTAGCACTTGTTGGCCCTTTTGCCTTCACTCTGCGGTCCAGCTCACCCCAAACCATCTTCATTGGGTTCAGGTCCGGTGACTGTGGAGGCCAGGTCATCTGGCGCAGCACTCCATCACTCTCCTTCTTGGTCAAATAGCCCTTACACAGCCTGGAGGTGTGTTTGGGGTCATTGTCCTGTTGAAAAATAAATGATGGTCCAACTAAACGCAAACCAGATGGGATGGCATGTTGCTGCAGGATGCTGTGGTAGCCATGCTGGTTCAGTATTCCTTTCAATTTTTAATAAAACAGCAACAGTGTCACCAGCAAAGCACCCCCACACCATCACACCTCCTCCTCCATGCTTCACGGTGGGAACCAGGCATGTAGAATCCATCCGTTCGCCTTTTCTGCATTGCACAAAGACACGGCGGTTGGAACCAAAGATCTCAAATTTGGACTCATCAGACCAAAGCACAGATTTCCACTGGTCTAATGTCCATTCCTTGTGTTGCTTGGCCCAAACAAATCTCTTCTGCTTGTTGCCTCTCCTTAGCAGTGGTTTCCTAGCAGCTACTTGACCATGAAGGCCTGGTTTGCGCAGTCTCCTCTTAACAGTTGTTCTAGAGATGTGTCTGCTGCTAGAACTCTGTGTGGCATTCATCTGGTCTCTAATCTGAGCTGCTGTTAACTTGGGATTTCTGAGGCTGGTGACTCGGATGAACTTATCCTCAGCAGCAGAGGTGACTCTTGGTCTTCCTTTCCTGGGGCGGTCCACATGTGAGCCAGTTTCGTTGTAGCGCTTGATGGTTTTTGCGACTGCACTTGGGGACACATTCAATGTTTTCACAATTTTCTGGACTGACTGACCGTCATTTGTTAAAGTAATGATGGCCACTCGTTTCTCTTTACTTAGCTGATTGGTTCTTGCCATAATATGAATTCTAACAGTTGTCCAATAGGGCTGTCGGCTGTGTATCAACCTGACATAGGCATCCTGTGAAGTGAAAACCATTTCAGGTGACTACCTCATGAAGCTCATTGAGAGAACACCAAGAGTTTGCAGCGCTATCAAAAAAGCCAAGGGTGGCTACTTTGAAGAATCTAAAATATAAGACATGTTTTCAGTTATTTCACACTTTTTTGTTAAGTACATAATTCCATATGTGTTCATTCATAGTTTTGATGCCTTCAGTGAGAATCTACAATGTAAATAGTCATGAAAATAAAGAAAACGCATTGAATGAGAAGGTGTGTCCAAACTTTTGGCCTGTACTGTGTGTGTGTGTGTGTGTATATATATATATATATATATATATATATATATATATATATATATTATTATTATTTTTAAGATTATTTTTTGGGGCTTTTCCCTTTATTTGATAGTGACAGTGGATAGACAGGAAAGGGGGAGAGGCTACATGGGGCACACGCTCTTACTGGTTTACTTTTACTTTATTATAACTTTATTAAGGCAGACAATATTCAGGAGTTCAAAGGACAAAGCCTCATCTCCCTTTTACTCCTGGTCATGCCACAGTGAATTAGTGCTTACAGTATGACAGGCATCAGAGACTGCGGGAGGGAAATCCTGGCCCAGCTGCAACCGAGAGGGGAAGGTGGTGTCAGTAGTGTGTAGACACACAGACAGCCAGATAGCTGTAATTACTTCAGCAGCAGACAAAGATTAATTAAGCAGGAGAGAGCAGAATTAATGAGGTTAGCGCACACCTCAAACTGACTTTAAAAAGTTCACACCATTCCCCTCGAGGCAGCGAGGTGAGTAAATGCACGTGTTGACGGAGGAACACACAAAGAAGAGAAAACAAGTAATGGAATTCAATATTCCCCATTTTCCATTTGGAAAAAGCCACATGAGAGACGTTGTTACACAAACATGCAGTCAGAGGAAGAAGAACGTTTTTTGGAAGCATACAAAGCCAGATGAATTTGCTGTTTCAAACCAGATACCTGAAACTAATCCCTCCTTCAAGGGCTGAAAGTCTCAGATATGTTTAATTTACACTTGAAGGCAAAGGGATCGCAGCTGATTATCTGAACTTGGCATAGCAGTCCGTGCAGGTTTTAACTGCAAAAAAGATGAGATCAGCAAGATGCTCATTCTTTCCTCACATAGGCCCATGGCTAACTGCATGCTAAAATCAGACAGCTAAGCTTTCTTTGCTCTGATGCAAATGTGAGTAATCGTAGCTGGAACACGACTAAAACCTCTAAAATCATTTGTATTTCATGCAGCATTCATCCAATTCACCACCTACAAAAGACACCGCCTAAATTTGGCAAAATATTTTCTTTCATCTTATGAAACCACTTTCAAATCCTGAAAATATCCAGCTCAGACGTCACTGAGAATACACTACCCGGTATACAGGCATGTGCAGCAGAGAAACAGGCCGCCTTTACATCACCCACTATATGATGTATAAAAATAGAAAGCACTGAAGTCTAACCGACAGCTGGCAACATTGCATTAGCGTGTCATATGGCTGCTCCAAGTCTTGCACCATGATTAGGCTCGTTCCCAAATCTGACTGGCAACCATGATGCTCTGCAGCGCCTAGAAAGTCTAAAGACCCCGAGACAAATGGTTTCAAGTTTATTGTCAGAGGTAATGTCGTCCTGTTTTGGCCAGATAACAAGGCCTCTTGTTGTGTGCTGGAGCTTGTTGTTATTCTAAATCATTTCAACAGGACAGATTTACTACAAGTATTCAGAGCTGGTCCTCAAGATGAAAAACAGGCGGGAAGATCACAAAAGCCGATACTTTACCCAGGAAAAGATCTCAGTGCAAGGTTAGTTTGGTTTTGAGTGACCTGTGTTTAAAGGTCCCATGGCATGAAAATTTCACTTTATGAGGTTTTTTTAACATTAATATGCGTTCCCCCAGCCTGCCTATGGTCCCCCAGTGGCTAGAAATGGTGATAGGTGTAAACCGAGCCCTGGGTATCCTGCTCTGCCTTTGAGAAAATGAAAGCTCAGATGGGCAGATCTGGAATCTTGCTCCTTATGGAGGTCATAAGGAGCAAGATTACCTCCCCTTTCTCTGCTCCGCCCACCCAGAGAATTTGGCCCACCCACGAGAGAGAGACATCATGGCTTTCAAAGGAGCAAAGTCCTGGGTTTGATTTTGCTCTAACTGATTTATAGAGGCTGAGGTAATTTTTTAGGCAACACTGAGTCTAGCTAAAGTTTTTAAGTTATCGGACTTATAAGCTACTTCTACCAGTCAATTCGGTTTTTTTTTGTTTTTTTTTACAGATCTATGGGGTCAAGTATCCTAATAAACACTCCTGCAACAAGCCCTGATACTATACTTCTACTATTTCCTCCTCCAGTTGAATGTGGTAAATATTGATGGCCACGCTCCCCTTCCATGTTAGCCCTCATTACACATCTGTCATCACATAAAAATCTAATTAATTAGGCACTGATGAATCACACTATAGAGCTTTATCAATCAGTGCTGTAACACATAACTCAGCTGAGGATTGATCCAAGCCTTCACCAAGCGATACAAGTTTACTCAAAGTCAAAATGATGGATGTGATGACAGGGAGGTGTTTAAAAACATACATCAGCTACATCGCCTCAGTAAATGTGAACACATCATGTCATCATGGACTGCAGTCAAGAGACTGTCCTCCAGCCTGGGTGTAAATCAGTCGTGTGATGTCGGTATGTAGGCTATATATGTGACATGAAAGCGGCACCTGTTGTGTCCAATTTCAAAAGGGAAGTTATATATTCAGCTACCATTTATATGTCATCACAAGTGGCAGCTCCAGGATCCTTGACTGCTGGGGTTTAGTTATTTGGAGAAGGCAAAATGTGAGTACAGCAATAACATCTATTCATTACATTCATTCATATAATAACAACATCATATTCAAGTCACTTGGAGATCAGGTAAATAAAGATATGTAAAATTGCATTTCTTAAAAGGCTATTTTTCAAATGTTCCTTTAACACTGGACAAGGGGCGACTTGCCTGCATCAACTGCCTAAATCAAGCTTTTTATGATAAAGTGGCCCATAATCTTTCCGGAAAAAAAACAGGTCACACAGCTCATTTTAATAGGTACCAGTGTGTTTGATCATCATTCGAAGCCCTCTGGAAAACTAAACTTTCTAGGCCTACTTAAGCTGCTTTCACAAATAACTAGATTTCTAGGGCGTGCGCAGAAACACTGTATCCACTTTATTTCTGCAATATCGAGCTCTCAGAGTGAGGACAATATGAGGTTGCCTGTCACCACACTAACCACAAATTAAAAACAAAGAGGCCTGTGAGCCAACACACAGGATACCTAACCATAAATCCTGGCAGCCTGTAAACGCCTATAAAGAAATCATGCAATTTGCCAACACAAATCACACACATATATAGGCCTATCCGATGTCTATTGCAAACAAACATCTGATCTGGTAAAATCACATGGCGCACTTTATACAGACAAAGTTCACAAGCACCTGCGTGCTTAAATAAGGCTGTAATTAGTCAAATTAAAATCAGCTGCAGAGGAACATCAAATGAGGTACAGTAACATGCTGTGCACACCGGCCAATCACTGACTCACCATACAGTATTGCTGACTTTCTCTGATAAATCATAATAAACCCTCTATTTTCCATCAAACTCTATCAGTCTGTCATATTCACAAACCTAAATTGTATAATAACTAGTACCTGCAAACCTGCAGTTTTCACATTAAATAAGCACAAAAAAAACACACTAAAAGGTGATAACAGATTTGTCTTACCTTAAAAAAAAGGTGTTGGTTGGGGTTTCCCTCTGTGCAGAAGCTCCACCATATAATGATAAAAAAATATCCAGGGCACACATCTTGGTGTTATATGTAAATTATTTTAGCCATAACTTACAGAATGAGCGCTCACAGGTGTACACATGAGTTCATTGCTTCTTCAGGGGCAGCGGTCACATCCATTTTTAGCAGGGTTAACGTTAGACTTAATACGAACTTCATTGATGCTAACTTTCTCGCTTTTTACTTCCC
Source organism: Perca fluviatilis (assembly GCF_010015445.1). NCBI lineage: Eukaryota > Metazoa > Chordata > Actinopteri > Perciformes > Percidae > Perca > Perca fluviatilis. Next base: position 10,563,633 of record NC_053134.1, read on the forward strand.
CTGAGTTGTGCTCACATTATGTGCTACTGCCGTCCTCTTCTTTATTATTTCTGTAGTTGTTGGTTTGATTCTTTTTTTTCCCCCCGTTTGGGTTCTTCCAACTCGGCTCTTTGCTACTCCGCCAGCGATATTTCTTTCCCCACTATGACCACGCCAAGACCCGCCCTTCAATGGCTACTATTGGCCAGGCGTCCATGCTTACGCAAGGCAACGTAATCTGATTTGTACAGGTCCTATCCTCTGACCAATCGGCTATCCTAACCTTAACCACTCGAGGTGAAATGACTAACCCCAACCAATCAAGCTGCTTGGTAGGGCAGGTCTTGGCGTGGCCATAGTGGGTGGGTGAGTGGGTGTCCGAAATTTTGCAGCCCGCCATGGCCACAGCACTATGTTCGTTACGCCGTGTTCGTGCAGCAGCGCCCCCGTGTGGCGGGGAGAGCTATTCTCAATAGCACAATAACCTAATGGAATTAAGAATTTACATGGAAACTTGTCTGATTCCAGACAGTTTAACAAGCTTCCATTTTCTGCATAAAGTATCAGGACAGCTCATTTTCAGCTTTAACTGAAAAGTGCAAACAGATGAAGAATTTTTTTTGTATCCTGTTCAGCAAGTGCTCACTTCTCCTGACAACAGGAATGACTTTCCCTCAGTCTGGAGTTTCAGGTTTCGGGAAATGCAGGACTGATAGATTCACATATTCTACAGTCAATAAACAGATAAAATAATCAAAAAGGAAATTAAATCCCTGTAAATTTCACAGGTAACAATATCAAGACACAAATCATCATCATTATGATCATAGTGTGTGTAGTTTAATCTTTTATAAATTACACTCACATTGTTATCAACCCATCCTGAGCAGAAATCAATATTTCAGGAATTTTGTTAGAGAGACGTTAAAGCACCAACCAGGAAGAGCACAACATGAAAAAGGCAACAGCATTGTTAAAAAATGTGCATCCTTACATTTATTCATTTATTGTCTCCTAATGGACCTGTAGTCTGGATCACTGCAATGAATAGGTTTGATAGGCAAGCTGTAATCTCTCGGTCACATATTTAAGAATAAGCACTCATTTGTATTGTCAAATCAAAGCAAGGATCCATTTTAATGCGTCTGAACAAAGCTATATCAGCAAAGACTGTATGAAAGATTGTAACTCCTGCTTCAAAGTGCTCAGAACAGGAAAAGGCTCAGTAGTTTGACAACATGCAGATAAAAATGTGTGAAAAAAAGTGCCTTTTAACATTAGCGTGTGGACATTTGATTATAAATTATACATCAGTCTGCCATTTTCCTGTAGAAAACATTTACCTTTGATCTAAGTTCAAAGTACAAATTGTTCAGGTGTACAAATGGACTCACAGGCTTTCAAAAGATTTCAGATTCAAATTTAAATGCCTCATCATTAAAGCTTAATCTATCTATCAATTTTTAATGCTTATGAAAGTGCACCAAAAATGTTATCTACGCTGGTGGATTGAATCCATATACACAAAACATACATACCCTCCAGTACCTACAGTAGTCACATTTAGACTAAGGCTGCAGTGTCAATAAACAGACACAGAAGATTTGCCCTCAAAACACAAACATAAAAAAAGAATTAAAGTTCAAAACCATCACAGCATAAACAAGTCAATTCCATGACATGCACCATAGCTTCTGTATATCGATCACATACAGCAGACTGGAAAATCTCTCAGATCACATTCAATTATGTTTAGCCCTAATGCAATATAGATTAACATTTATGATTCACATTTGATGCAAGCATGACATATCCGTAACCTGTTGATATTAACCTATTTACTAGGTATTAATTATTTAAAAGATCTGCTCGAGAAGACCTGATCGTCACAAACGCTGGCTGTTGTGTTTTTAATGCACCTTTCCTTGTTTTTTTATAAGAGATTCTGCTCTATTTTATCTACAAAATCCATGTCTTTGCATTTACTTCCTTTATGTGTAAAACAGAGGGACTAGAGCAGGAATCTTAAGACTCTTTGAGCAGTCATGGTGCATCTACACTCCCAACAGTTGATCAGCAGTTTTTCATTTAAAGCTGGTGTAAACCGGTAGAGTCAAGTTAGCGAGTCAGAAGTGAAACTGAATGTCTGTAATGCTCTATCGTAAGGCTGAAGAAATAGTGCAGTGGAAATGTAAACGTAGTATCTGAGAAATGTTTAGTTCTGGGATGCCGCAGCTTTCAGTTTAGCTTCCTGCAAGTGTCCTTAATGGAACAAAACATGTCTACGTCTGTGTACAGCCTGTAAGGTAGGGGTGGGATGGCCCCGAATAGTGGAATAATCGATGCTTCGATCAAAGGAGCCTGATTTGACTGGCAATCTCACAGTCCAATCTTCGCAGAGGCGTTATGCCTAACCCTAACCCATATAACTACCTGTTTTCTCCCAATAAGTTAATATACAGCATATTATGACATAAATATCAACATATAATGCTGTAAATAAAAATGTGAAAAGAAAGAAGCTTTTAATACATCTTCTCAATATGATCCGTCCACCCCAATGATTACCAAATCCACATATCCAATATCCAAAAAGAGGCAACGCTTGCGTTTGTGGCAGAACAAAATTCATGACAAGAGGATTGTGAAAGAAGTATAGAGTGTGCGCTGCAGGACAGCAGACTTTTGCTCCGTGCGCTCCGCTTCTCATCACAGGGGGCCAGCTGCTAACTGCTAAGGTGACACACGAGTGCCCAAGCTCCAAACCTCTTTCAATTAATCTTCTACACCCCTGCAACACTTATACAATAAGGAGCTACTCTTTTTATGTCTGTGTTCTAATCAGTTGCATGTTTTCATACAAAAAGGAGCTTTACACACACCATCTTATCACAACTGAATATTTCATCACTGTAGTCAGCCCCCTAATTCCACTATCAGTCGGTGATAGGCAAGACTTGACAAATCTGATTCTACTATGTAAATTCTTAGTCGGGGACACACCTAGTGTTTGGTTCCATTATGGTGTTTTGTTCCTTTCTTTTTTGTGGTCTTTTGGAGCAGAGTTGGCACCTTCTCACACTACCCTCTCCAGGATGTAGAGAATGCCGATACTGTCAATGGTGACAAAGGTAGAGAAGTCGGCTGAGACGTGGATCCTCTTCAACGCTGTTCCGGTCGGAAAGAAGGTCTGCAGGGCCTCGCCTTTCTCCACATCCCACCACTGGACAACAGACAGTGAAAGAAAGACAGAGAGACTATTGAAATGCTTCAAGCTTTTAACAGACAACACGGATGCACAGTATCTAGGGAGGAAAAATAATCAAAGAAATTGAAGAATGATAATTAATGAGCTTTAGAGGTGCTGGTAGGTGGATTTGTTACCTTCAGACAGAGCCATGCTAGCGGTTTCCCCCTGTTTCCAGTCTTCATGCTAAGCTAAGCTAACCGGCTACTGGCTGGAGCTTCATATTTACAGTCATGCACCTCTCAGTAAGAAAGTGAATAAGTCTATTTCCCAAAATCAGATTTATTCATTTTGGCACAAAATATAAAGTTGGATTTAGCCTACTTATTGTCTTAGCCTTTTTGCATGTTTAGCCTTTTATGTATGTTTTATGTAAGGAATGTTTTTTGATACAAATTAAGCTTTAAGATGCTGTTTGACACTTTTTGTCCCAGGCAGCGGTCATGCTGACGTGATCTCAGACGAGGTGTAATGATTACAAGATTATTCCAATTGGAGGGATCTGCACTTGTAGCAAATGATCTCAATATTCAATGAAAACGAGCAGGAAGTGTGTATGTGCCACTGTTGCCCCCCTTCTTTCCACCCGGGTCTCCCTCGTCTCCAAGAACCTACTACAAGAACATCTTTTTATTTTTGGCTACTATGAAATCAAACCGGTTTAAAAACGATCACTAATGCACAATCTAGTTGACCCACCAAAACAGGCAAATTTCACGCAAACTGGCGTTAATTTGTCTCTCTGGACAGGTAAATAATGTCAAAAGTTGTGCAATCTGCACTAGGCTTTATCTGAATCAGAACAGACAGGAAGAGAGAGTGACTTTATATTTGCTGCCAAGAGGACCATGTTGAATTTAATAGTATTATATTACCAGACTCAAATACACCCTCAGGCACGCACACACACACACACACACACACACACACACACACACACACACACACACACACACACACACACACACACACACACACACACACACACACACACACACACACACACACACACACACCATCTTTCCTAAGTGATTCCGTTTAATCTAGGTTTAAAGTTGACATTTTCCATTGAAGCTCCATCTCACTGGGATAAATCATCAAAGGCACATCAAGTCAATCATTTATAGTCTGCCATGAGTGTGTGTGTGTGTGTGTGTGTGTGTGTGTGTGTGTGTGTGTGTGTGTTCAAATTTAACTTTGACAATAACCATTCAAAATTTCGATGAATTTAATCAATAACTTGAAGCTTTAATGGTGTAGAATGTTTTTTTGTATAGCTTTAGTGGCTTTGCGAAAGTGTGTGTGTGTGTGTGTGTGTGTGTGTGTGTGTGTGTGTGTGTGTGTGTGTGTGTGTGTGTGTGTGTGTATGCGTGCGAAAGAAGGCCAACTCCTTAGTCTCTTGACAAACAAGCGAACAGACAGAAGAAGTCGTGGCAACAGATGTCTAGTTTATAGAACAATCCCAAAGCACGCACACACACACGCACACACACAACGTCATTTATCACGCAAAACCTTCCACATCATTAAGGAGAAGCCGTTTGCATATTCTTGAACATGCCTTAGGTTTTCTTCACCCCCCCAGACTGCCATGCTATACTGTAGATATATTCTAGTGTGGCTTTGTGTGTGTGTGTGTGTGTGTGTGTGTGTGTGTGTGTGTGTGTGTGTGTGTGTGTGTGTGTGTGTGTGTGTGTGTGTGTGTGTGTGTGTGTGTGTGTGTGTGTGTCCCAGCATATTTCTGTTGCTGCAGGGGGTTAGCCATACTTCTGCTGATTGGACTTCCTCCACAGCAACCATCATAACACGCATGCATGCCACGCACGCACGCTTCTTCCCTCACTCCTGCTAATCAACATTATGTGTGCATTGATTTTCTCCCTCAACACAGGTAAGTGGTGACTGACAATGTCCAGGTATGAAACATTTGTGACGTGAGAAGGTTTTTACAGGTGTTGGACCAGCTTTACATGGACCAAAGAACAGGTTAAGTCTGACTAAAAATAAATATAGGCCATGAGCTGGGTCAGAGTTAAGTTCATTTCCTGGTTTGACATCTTTACACAGGTCAGGTCCGACAATAAATCTGTATAAATGTTTTTGTTTAAAAAAAATAATTAGATAGCCTCAGATAAGTGTAAGAGTCAGAGGCCTGCTGACCCACACATATTAATGATTCACTGTGCCAAGAGAAAGCATGGTTCCTCTCCTCATACATGTGCCCTTCTCTGGCCCTTAATCACCCAGGAATCAGACAGACAGGAAAACATTTTACACAGCACGCTATGAAAAGATCTTACTATGATTAAGTGCCATTAGTGGCTGATTTACATAATGGCTATTAGTATATTTTATGTATAAAAAGTCATGGTATGTTATACATTACCATGATGAATGTGTGATGTTTGGGAATTTAGAATGAACAACATTTAGCCAAACTAATTGATGTTGTGTTTCTACATGGTTCATAAATACAGACTGAATCACAGGGCTAAATGTGATTAATCAGTGTTGTGTGTGTGCTATTTATAACATCCTCTGCAGATTAAGGTGAGAAACAGTTGCAAAACAAAATCATAATTTTATTTTTACGTCATAGGCAGCAACAGTTTCAGCATCTTTTATTTTGTCTACAAGCTGACACACACATACAGTACAGGCCAAAAGTTTGGACACACCTTCTCATTCAATGCGTTTCCTTTATTTTCATGACTATTTACATTGTAGATTCTCACTGAAGGCATCAAAACTATGAATGAACACATATGGAATTATGTACTTAACAAAAAAGTGTGAAATAACTGAAAACATGTCTTATATTTTAGATTCTTCAAAGTAGCCACCCTTTGCTCTGATTACTGCTTTGCACACTCTTGGCATTCTCTTGATGAGCTTCAAGAGGTAGTCACCTGAAATGGTTTTCCAACAGTCTTGAAGGAGTTCCCAGAGATACTTAGCACTTGTTGGCCCTTTTGCCTTCACTCTGCGGTCCAGCTCACCCGAAACCATCCCGATTGGGTTCAGGTCCGGTGACTGTGGAGGCCAGGTCATCTGGCGCAGCACTCCATCACTCTCCTTCTTGGTCAAATAGCCCTTACACAGCCTGGAGGTGTGTTTGGGGTCATTGTCCTGTTGAAAAATAAATGATGGTCCAACTAAACGCAAACCAGATGGGATGGCATGTTGCTGCAGGATGCTGTGGTAGACATGCTGGTTCAGTATGCCTTCAATTTTGAATAAATCCCCAACAGTGTCACCAGCAAAGCACCCCCACACCATCACACCTCCTCCTCCATGCTTCACGGTGGGAACCAGGCATGTAGAATCCATCCGTTCACCTTTTCTGCATCGCACAAAGACACGGCGGTTGGAACCAAAGATCTCAAATTTGGACTCATCAGACCAAAGCACAGATTTCCACTGGTCTAATGTCCATTCCTTGTGTTTCTTGGCTCAAACAAATCTCTTCTGCTTGTTGCCTCTCCTTAGCAGTGGTTTCCTAGCAGCTACTTGACCATGAAGGCCTGATTCGCGCAGTCTCCTCTTAACAGTTGTTCTAGAGATGTGTCGGCTGCTAGAACTCTGTGTGACATTCATCTGGTCTCTAATCTGAGCTGCTGTTAACTTGCGACTTCTGAGGCTGGTGACTCGGATGAACTTATCCTCAGCAGCAGAGGTGACTCTTGGTCTTCCTTTCCTGGGGCGGTCCTCATGTGATCCAATTTCGTTGTAGCGCTTGATGTTTTTGCGACTGCACTTGGGGACACATTCAAAGTTTTCGCAATTTTCCGGACTGACTGACCTTCATTTGTTAAAGGGGTGATAGAATGCAAAACCGATTTTACCCTGTCATAGTTGAATGAGGACAGTTCGGTGGGTAAATAGGACATACATAGAAGCTCAAAATCCCATTGACACCCCTTTACTATGAAAATCTCATATTTTGAAACTGCCGCTGAAAACGGGCGAATCCCAACAAAGCTGGAAGTTGACGTCAACCTCCCAAAAACGGAACCTTTGTCAGCCCATGGGTGTATTAAGAGAACGGTCACGCTCAACATTTACATAGGCTACACAACTGACCTGAGATCAGGTAGTTTTCTGAATCTAGCTAGGTCACGCAGATCTCTGCTATTCCATTACAAAATTCACTTCTGAAACTTTTTATGCGAGAAATCAACCATATAAAGCTCAAATATGGGCCGCTTTACGAAAATGGATGGCTAATTGCAAATTTTCTCCGACTGTGTGTCGGAGTTTAGTGCCGGTGTTGGTGCTGCCTGGGTTGCTACATCGCGCCCTGACCGCAGTGTCAGCGAAGCTTGTTACGCCCGCAATCTTTTACCGCAGCCCGCGGGGTTCAAGTACATCTTATAATGGGTATGTGTGTTTAGTTATTTAAACAAACAATCGGGAAATAAACGCTTCTTGTCCGCGGAAGTCTCATTGATAGAGCCGCGGTGAGATGGAGTCCATCAATGAGAGCTAGCTAGCCTCCTCCTAACTCTGACATTCACAAAAATACATTCAATTGAAATCCGGAAATCGGACAAGTGTTAGCTAAGCTTTGTAAGACCTTGAGGAACCTGTAATATTCATGCCGTGACGAAATTCAAACTGTAAATATACTTTAGTTATGCGAAGTGAGCAAGCTGCGATATTTCCCCATTGTAATGAATGGGACATATAGCAAGCAGCTGCTCGATCCTACAAAGACGCCACCAGCGTTCATAAAAATGCCTTAAAATCAAATCGACACAACGCGGTTAGCTTTATAAGACATTGGGGAATGATGTTATATAAGTGGCGTGATGAAATTCAAACTGTAAATATAATTTAGTTAGCCGAAAGTGTAGCTAGCTTGCTCGCGGTATTTCCCCATTGTAATGAATGGGACATATAGCAAGCAGCTGCTTGTCCTACAAAGAGCGTACGCGTTTATAAAATCCTTTAAAATCAAATCGGACACAACGGTTAGCTTTATAAGACATTGGGGGAATGATGTTATATAAGTGGCGTGACGAAATTCAAACCGTAAATATATTATAGTTATGCAGGCAGCTGGCCGCGGAGCCCGTAGTGCAGTATCCACAAAGGGTGACTTTGCGCTGGGTATGGAGCCCAGCAGGCTGCCGCTTTCGTCAGACTGTGTGGAGCTCCTAAAGTCCGACCGTCTTACCAAATTTGCAATTAGCCATCAATTTTTGTAAAACGGCCCATATTTCAGCTTTATATAGTTGATTTCTCGCTTAAAAAAGTCTCAGAAGTGAATTTGGTAATGAAACATTGCAGTGTCTGGAATATGAGATTCTGTCGCTTCTCTAATGTATGTGTATTGGGGATTCGCTCAACCAATCAGCGCGCTTCTCTAATGTCTGCGTATGGCAAGTCGCTCAACCAATCAGCGCGCAGCTCATCTAAATATTCATGACCATACCATATTTGGAAGAAAAGCTCTTGTTACAAATAGGGCCAAAACACAGGGATGCATAAGGGCCAGTAAAATATCAACCAGGCCATTTTCAGCCCAACCAATGTTACATACCCCATTAGGAGACCATAAGGAACAGTGTGAAATACCCTATATAATCATTCTATCACCCCTTTAAAGTAATGATGGCCACTCGTTTCTCTTTACTTAGCTGATTGGTTCTTGCCATAATATGGATTCTAACAGTTGTCCAATAGGGCTGTCGGCTGTGTATCAACCTGACTTCTGCACAACACAACTGATGGTCCCAACCCCATTAATAAGGGAAAAAATTCCACAAATTAACCCTGACAAGGCATACCTGTGAAGTGAAAACCATTTCAGGTGACTACCTCATGAAGCTCATTGAGAGAACACCAAGAGTTTGCAGCGCTATCAAAAAAAGCAAAGGGTGGCTACTTTGAAGAATCTAAAATATAAGACATGTTTTCAGTTATTTCACACTTTTTTGTTAAGTACATAATTCCATATGACTGGATATAGACTGGATTCATAGTTTTGATGCCTTCAGTGAGAATCTACAATGTAAATAGTCATGAAAATAAAGAAAACGCATTGAATGAGGTGTGTCCAAACTTTTGGCCTGTATATATATATATATATATATATATATTTAGCTTCTTGTAGAAGCTAAAAAATCAAGTGCTGACAATCTGAAAACGATTTTCATCTCATGCCTGAGGAAAGAACTTCAGGAAACAGAATGATACCTACAGCATCATATCAGCCTTAGTTTGAAACACCTAATGTCACCATGTATGGTTTTGTTGGCCGTAAAAAAGTCAAATGAAAATATAGTCTTGGTGTGAAGGCTGGTAACACAGAACGTTAAAGGCTGCAACATGTACTCTTTTTTTTGTACAGATCATTAAATATAGATTAAATCTAGAGTGTTTTGCTCAGGACGAAAAGAGAGGGAGAGATAGATGAGATAAAGGTGAGATCGATAGAGAGGTGGAAAAAAGAATAGAAACAGAGCAGGTATGAGAGGAGCACGACACTTGGTTTAAGTGTAACTGCATCTGAATGGAAGGAAAAGATGGCTGCCGACTGCCGAAAAACACTGGCAGCTGAGACAAAGAAATAAAACTCAGATGCCTGCACACACACACACACACACACACACACACACACACACAACACACAGACACACACACACAGACACACACGTATGTATAAATACAGAAATAAACAGCCAAACAGACAGACTGAGACGAGGGAGAGAACAAGTGAAGTCGAAGAACAACAACACTGAATCCCACGACAAACAAAAGCAACAGACGAATGATGAAACCCTGTGACGGAACAGAATATAAAAAGGGGAGAAAAAACAGTCAATAACTCCAAGTAGTTATATTTAAAAAAAAAAAAAAAAAAAAAGGATCAGCGGAGAGAGATTCAACGCATGGAGAAAAGAGCGTGTGCAGAATCAATGTTTTAAAAGCGCAAGTTGGCTTGATTGTGGGATTGAAGAGAAAGTGTGAAAATGATTTTAGCTTCAGAGTTAGACTGGATTTACTATGAGGGGGCTGGGGGGGGACAGGCCAGAAAATCACTATGTTGAATCATTTACACGAGAGGACAGTGACGAGACTAGACTGGATGCCGTGCATATTTATGCATTTGTATGAGAGGCAGACAGATTTACAAAGACAAAGGAATAAAGGAACTGAGATTTCTTTGATTCAAGATAAAGAAAAGAGGAAAATGAAGGTGCACATGGGAGACAGGTGAAAGATACAAACAGAGGGAAGTGCACTCAACAAAGCAGAACATTCAGATTAAAGTAATGTAAAGATGCTGTAAGCAGAATAACACATTCATCATAACAACAGCTACACACGAGATAAGTCTGTTTCCATAAGGTCGGGTTCTCTCTTTTGGGAATACGCAGCAGTTTTTGCGTGTGAAAGCAAGTGCCCATATCCTCCGAGCAGATGGCTGATGTGCTGATATCAACACCATTGATTTATGGGAGAGCTAGTGTTGTGTTTAGATGCTAAATTATTTTACAGTATGTGTGTGTGCTTCTGCGTTGTTGTTGAGAGGACAATGCCCCTGGGTGTGTTTACTGTGTGCATATGTGTGATTGTCTCGATTTTGTTGTTGTTGTTCTTCAAGGTGGACCGAAATGTTTCTAAACATCCAGCTCATCACCCCCGCTTCCTTCTGTGCTGAAATTAGGATGGTTCGGAAAATGGGTTTACGACAATGTTCAGCTGTACGCTAGGTGATTACTAATGCAAGGCACACACAGGTGTGACCAAGTATGAAAAAGGAAGTGAATGCATTAGCATGAAAATTGCACACTTAATTTAAGTGTGTACCTAGATTAGAATATAAAATGCATCAAGTGAAGGCAGGTATTATAATGGAATAATATTATTCCATATACAGTAAGACCTCAAAACTAAACCTCTCCTAAAATAATTGAGTTCCAGAGACTTAGTTTTCTGCATTTTAGTGACTTTTAAAGAATGAAAATAACAAAAAATGATAAGTACACTGCAACAACATTTTTATGTTATATACTTTTAATAATACATTTACATTTTAATAATTTAAGAATTAATTTTACCCTCTGGCTTCAGTATTTAGTTCTCTGAGTACTCTCCATTTCTCTCTCTGTCTGAGGAAGACGAGGCGTGAGCAGCTCTGTTCCGTGTCACATACATGCCAGATAAACATTTGGTGTAGCTGTATTGTTGTCCGGGAGGAAACTGTAGACTATAGTAGAGTAAGAGTTGTAGGGCATAATACATGCTGTACACTGACATAAACAGGTTGTGATAATAAAAGAAGAAAAAAAGATGTGAAAATAAATCGGGAAAAATACGGGAGAATTGTGACCCCGGGAGAAAACCAGGAGAGGGCAATGAAAAACGGGAGGGTTTGCAAGTATGAGTGAGAGATAATTCTGTATTATCCTTTATCGACTTCCAGTGAATGTAGTGTTATGAATTTACTAAATTATGTTTAATTTTATTTCCATTAAAAACTGACAGAATTAGTTATTGACGTTTTTGTTTAGCAAGTCCGAAGAGTTTGGTCTATCTAATAATAATAATCCAGGGTTCCTTCTTAAACATAAAACTTCAAATTGAAGGACTTTTCAATGACTTCAAATTCAAGGGCCCAACATGGCATGGTTTGAGACACGGATTAAGGTTATCTACTGTTATAACACTGAGAATAAAATAAGAACTAGCAGGCTTCACAGAAGCAAAGGAAGAAAGAAGTATCAAGAGAACTTCTTTTCTTGCACGAAATATATAAATTAAAGCACTTTCAATGACACCTTTATGACTATTTATATCTATTTTCAACAATTTTTAAAGGCCTGGACTTTTCCTTCTAAAATTTTTATTTATATAGCAGTGTTCAAGCCAGGAACAAAAACTATGTTCCAGTGTAAGATAAAATGAAGTGCAATAACAAGATATAGGGCGATACAATCAACCAGGGATCTCTAAATATAATACAAAGCCAGCAGACAAAAACAAGATGGAGACAAAAGAAAACACCAAACCAGCATAACATAAAGCCAGATGGTAATGAGCTGTATCGTGATAAAAAAAACTCCTAATGGTCAGACGAGAATGTTTCTAATATTTTAGTAACTTCATTGATAGAAATTCTAAGGACAAAATATAAGCAGTATAATGCAATGCATTTTAACATCAAACAAACTGAAGCCTCCAAAATGAGCTCTCTAAACATTATAGATATTGTAGGACTGTTGTATCAAACTGCATTCATTTCAGTTAGATGTGCCTAATAAACTGGCAACTGAGTGTATATCGATGTTGGAAAAATATGAATATTATAAGATTTCAACCACATCGCCCAGCCATGCGAGGAGCAAATGCGTTTGGGTTAGGGTTAAAAGCTTTGAGACAACTCACATGTGGATTGGGTGAAAAGGGCTGCAACTCAATCATTTATTGTATTTAAAGAAGACAGAGAAAGAAGAGACCAGGAGCAGAGGGTGTGTAGAGTATGCACATGTGTCATCTGCTTAGTTAAAAACATGATCAGAGACAACAAGAAGGGCCACTGAATCCTTATCTACAGTATAAAGCCACACCATTCCGCATGTTCAGATAAGCTTTCTCTCAATGTCATGCTCCCATACACACGGGTCAACATTCCGTGTAGGGAAGCCGGGAAAGCGAGTGACCCTGATTCAATTCCGCTAAAAGCAGTGGAGCACCAAATCTGCTCCGACAGGCCCTCCTCCGTCTGCTCTCCTGAAGCTAAATAGGTCTGCTTATTCAGGCTACCTGAGGAGAAAGTCAGCACCGCTTACATAACGGAAATACCTGTCCATGTGTGTTCTTGTGAGGGCCACAGAGATGCTTAGGTGTGCATAGGCGCGGGAAGTAGGGGTGCTGGGGGTGCGGCAGCACCCCTTGTTGGCGGCAGCACCCCTTGTTGGCAAACTGCGATCAAGCCCGTATTACCCAATGGGCATTAATCATTATGGTGATAATTATCCAATCAGAATAAAATAAAAGTTGTTTAATGTAATGATTGGGAGAAGGCCGCATGCACTGTGTAGATTGGCTAAAGATAAAGGTGGGTGGGCATAGAGCAGGTTGTTTACATCGCACTGATCCAAGATCAGCTTTCTAAGAACGGGTTGAGATTGAAAGAGTGGAATTAATTTGTAACTGATCCCCGGTCAGATTGGGTTGTATCAGCGAGTGAAATTGTGGAAAAGGGAGAGAAAGAAGTGGCTGCTATAAAAAATGTCCCGCGAATAAATAGCTTTTTAAAAAGAGCTGTGAATGACGAAGAGGAGGATGTCGAGGAGCTAGCCAACATTAGCTTGGAAGAATCGCTGCCTTCTACCAGCTACACTCAGCCACAGCTAACGTTAACTTTAGCGAAGTTGTTGTGGAAAAAGACAGAGATGAGGCCGGTCATCAGCATTACAGAACAAGGTAATGGCCCCTCAGGTACCATCATCTCTGAAGGCCCTCACCACTAGGGGACCGATTACAGAAGACCGTCCGGGAGGAAGTTATACCCAGAGGGATATCAGCCTTTCAGAATCGGGGCTAAATGTCCAGCATCTCGGAGGGGGACGAGGCTGGCGGCAGAAAGACCCGCTCTCTACTAACGAGGCACTGACCCGACACCTTCCCAACGGTGAAACGGTACCACGGGAGTGGATTCTATATTCACTGTCCACCGGAGACATTTATTGCGTTGCCTGTAAAGTTCTACCAACACACAGCAACGCATCTGTAGTAGGGTTTAGCGAGCTGCTGAGGGAGCTGGACTTTGAGGATTTGATCTGCGACTTTGCAAAGAAAAAGACAAGAAATTAGAACTTCTAAAGGTAAGAGCTATTATGCTATCTGTACATTGAGTAGGTTAATATAATCTGTTGTGACCGTGTGACCAGATAATGTACATATTTAGTTTAGTTTATTGAAATGCCATGCATATCAGACGTATTGCATCATAATTTTGTGATGCTGCTATAGGCCTGTGTGAGACTTAGTGGTCAAGTGCAGTAGCCTATATGTTGGCTTTTGCAGTTTGTGAAGTAGCAGCTGACTAAGTGACTGTTATTTAACAACCTTCACTCAGCTGTGTTGTGTGATGGCATTGTTGTATCTTCAGTCAATCACGTTTCAGAATTACTATTGTGCTTTCTGCTTGGGTGATTTATAGTGAATACTATATCGCCATAGTCTTGAACCATACAACGCTTTGGTATGATTTAATTAATTGTAACACTGTCTTGTGATGTGTGAGTCAGATGGCAGTACTTGGTGTATTGAACTGGAAAGGCATACTTGACGCCTGCTCAGCTGGACTAGTCATTCATCTTTTTATTATTTTTTATTCGATAGTGACAGTGGATAGACAGGAACGGGGGAGAGAGAGAGGGAATGACACGCAGCAAAGGGCCGGAGGTCGGATTTAAACCTGGCCGCTGCAAAGGAATCTTTTGACCAGTAGTGATTGGCATGTGATTTAGTGCCTATATAGTTCGCTGTGCAGTACATAGCAGTATGTAGCCTACTTCATGGAGGGGGGGGGAGGAGGCAGAGGTAGAGTTGTTCTCGGGCACCCGCCAGCACCCCGCACCCCCTGCTGGAAATGACTTCCCGCGCCTCTGTAGGTGTGAGCGGGTGCACAGTTGCGTCTTTCATAAGGAGTGGAGGGAAATAATGAATCTTCCTCCTACATAAATAGCTCAGATACAGAGTCCAGGGGGAATTGGTACAGTTTCTACACTTTATAAAAAAAAAATCTAAAAGACTCTATAGCCAGCAGGAGGCACACAGTGGATGGAGGCAGAAAGAAAGTGAGGGATTTAGGGTGTGTGTGTGTGTGTGTGTGTGTGTGTGTGTGTCCAGGTCAAAAGTCTTGCAGAGAGGGACACTGAGGTTGAATTATTCATCCAAGGTTCTATCCACTGAAATATTGATGCTCGGAGAATCTACTACACATCTCTCCCTAACACACTGTCTTTTCTTTTTGCACTTTCTCCCACCCGCATTTATTTATTTACACCGGCAACTCTTTTTCATCACAGATGTGACCAGAACAAAAAAGAAAAAACGAAGGATACAGAAATGAATATGGATGGCAGGGAGCAGGGAAATTGAAACTGAAGAGAAACGGAGATTTGACATCCTTGGATTAGAGAGGTTATTACTCTCTTTTCCATTTATTTTTCTTTCTCTCACACACCTCACACGAAGGTAGAGACAGATCCATAATAAGAAAACATTAGTTTAAGAGAGAGAACAATAGACATCAAAAGAGAAAAAAAGTTAGCTATTGAGGGAAAGAGGAGCTGGAAAGAAAGGAGATACATGAAGGAACAGAAGGAAATAATGCAGAGAAAGAAGACAAAGTACAGAGCTCTTTCACACCGGCAGATTATGGTTTTCTCCAATCCCAGATGCAGATCAAAAGGAGAAGGACTGCTCTCAGACCACTGACGTTACACCAAACTGTAGTGATTTTGTTTTAACGCAAATGCACAGTAAACCATGATGAAAGCAGACCAGTGGGTTTGATGAATCCTGTGTGAAAGTGTAAAAGTGAGTATGAAAGACAAGACAAATAGAGAGAGTAAGAGAAAGTCAGTCTTTGTGTGTGCGCGCGTGTGTGTGTGTGTGTGTGTGTGTGTGTGTGTGTGTGTGTGCGTGTGTGTATGTGTGTGTGTGTGTGTGTGTGCACCCATTTTACAAAGCACAGAGCACCACCAGCCTCCTCCACCTCACCCTCTATCAACGATTTTCCATCTTCACTCTGCCTCATTTCGTCTCAGTGTGATTCGCACACACAAAGGCCCTTCTTCTCCAGCCAGAGAGACAATTAACCCTGGCTTAATGAGCAAAACAGGGGAAAACAAATGCCTCCTAGGGACAGATAAATATTTCACCAGCCTGTGTTTATACCAAACAACAAGAGCACGGAAACCAGGCCACATTCATTCAAAGTTGAACTCTTTCAAAGTTCTTCACTCTTGCTTTGTCCCATGTGGAAGTGAATAACTGTGAAGTCAAGGACCTATGGAAAACACATCTACTCTGGATGCATTTTGACCACATGAGGAAGAATGTGTGCATGTTAAAATGCATCTCTGGAATAAGAAAAAGAGAAAGTGATGGGAAAAATAGAACAATAGATTCTGAGGAAAACAGATAAATTCACTTTCAGGAGCTGCTCTGCATCTTATGAGTGTGTGCAGATATTTTTAGAGGCAGGTCTTGCTGCTATGCTGGAGCAGCACTGCGGGGTGCTTACTTCTGAAACAGCGTGACGGATGAAAAGCGCAAATGAAATCAAAAGTGCAAACTGCCTGAACCAACACGGTGGGCCTGTTACACTACCTCATTCACATACATGTCCCCTCAGAAACAGCAGTCATCATAATGTGTTATTTTCATCTCTGCACCAATTTTGAATAAGATGGGGGTGCAAATATCAAAGAAAAAGCCAAGGGGTGCAACTAGCCTGTTAACCAACATATAGCAGCAGCAACACGCAAGAGGGTGATTTTTATGTTCGCAAATGCAAAAGCTGCTGGGAGATCAGATGAAAGGTTAATGAACCCTGTGAGGGAATTCAGTCATTGCTGTTGCAAATAATGTGTCCAGGAAGTTATCTTCAAAGCAGCGATGAAACATTAAAGGTCCCATGGCATGAAAATTTCCCTTTAGGGAGGTTTTTTAACATATATGTGCCCCTAGCCTGCCTATGGTCCCCCAGTGGCTAGAAATGGTGATAGCTGTAAACCGAGCCCTGGGTATCCTGCTCTGCCTTTGAGAAAATGAAAGCTCAGATGGGCCAATCTGGAATCTTGCTCCTTATGAGGTCATAAGGAGCAAGGTTACCTCTCCTTTCTCTGCTTTGCCCACCCAGAGAATTTGGCCCGCCCATGAGAGAGAGACATCATGGCTTGAAAACAAGCAAAGTGGCAGTTGGTCAAGGCCACACCCCCACCCTCCACCTTGCCACCCCTCTCTCCTCCTCAATAGCATTTAAAGCTACAGACACAGAAATGGCACATACTAAGGAAAGCTCATTGTGGGACTGGCTCTAGTGGCTGTAATTCTGCACCAAGGCAGAATTTCGGGAAAGAGACTTCAGATACAGTATTAGGGGACCACTAAGGTCTATATAAAAGCATCCAAAAAGGAGCATGTTGTAGGACCTTTAAAAGAAAAACTAAAAGAGAAAACAAGAAAGTCAGCCAACTCCCTGGATGCCACAAGAGCTGACAAAGCTATTAATAAAGTATATCAATAGATTATTTATAAAGCCTCCTGTGTTCATGTGTTTAACAAAAATCAAAAAAATAAACTTGACACTGCAGTACATCTTCTACAGCAACAGACGTGTGTCAAAACTCTCCTGCAGGCCTTTCGTATACGGCGCACTCAGACTTTTAAACCCTAGGGGATTGAAAATATATATGGCGCTCAAAGTCAGCCAAACTGTAAAACTGTAACACAGCAATGAAAGGCGAACTGTCCTCTGTGAGTCCAATTCGGTCAGAAAACGTGGCAGTTTTACAGTACAGCTGACTCTAAAAGCCTGCCGTGATTTTCCTCAAACCACTTGGGTCTGAATGCGAGCGTGTGGTGTTGAAGCGAAGGCTTGTTCAAGTGCTTTGACATATAGTTTGACCAGCAGAAGTGAAAGACCGACTGTGTAAATCTGGAGTCTAAAAGTGGCATTTCTCGATGTGGGGAAGGACTTTTTGAACTAATGAATTGAGACCACATCAAATTATACATATGCATAGTTGCATTTTGCTGCTTTAATATGGTCTTTTGCAAACAGGAGTTTTACTGTAAGAAAAAGAAATCAGATCTCAAGTGCTACTTTTTTTCTGGCTAGATGAATGAATAGTAGGTGAAGCTGCTCAACTGCAATGAGAATGGGACATACGATAAAACCTAACACACTTGTTCTTTAGGTGTTTGCTGCATACTACCGATGTGGATTTAAAAGATTATTTTACGATGTAAATAAAATGTACTATTCACCAAAGGACTCATGAATATTTGAATTTGATCATGAGGCATTGTCTTACAGTTACCTCTGTTCTGTGTTTTTCAATTGCAGCTTTTTTCCTCAAACTTTGGCTAAATAGGAAAAAATAAAAATAAAACTTTGGCTAAATAATATTAAATGAATTAATTCAAACCTAAACTCCAATGCCTGATGTGCCTTTTTGTGTTCTTTGTTCTGACGCTGCATCACAAACTGCAATACTTGGTTTATAAATAATAAAAAATATTTTTGCACACAGCCTGCTTTGTTGTTATTTCCGACCAAAAGAACTGGCATATGCAAACAAGTTATATTTCTGAAATCTGGAACAAAAAAAAAAAAAGTCCTCAGACGGAGGTAGCCGGGGGCAACATAACTCTAGCCTGAGAAAGATAAATGAATACTTGGACTGACTGATGTTTAGCCTCGACAGAAAGCACTGAAGTCTTTGCCAGTGAGGGAGACTGTAACCACATTTACTTATGGTGTAGTCCATCTCAAATATACGAGAAGAAGATAAGAATCTTGACTGCTTGATATACCCCATCCATCGCCCCCAGTGATTGCATTTACTTTCCACTTGGCCCTTCTGTCCTCTGCACTGCTTGCTGCTACGCAAATGTTTCTTAATCTTTGACAGATTCTCTGTCCGACAAATGCCTTTTGAGGAAAGGGCAGCGCAACCTTGGCTCCTTTATTTCATCACACCACCCTGCCCTCCTTCCCTTCACTCAGAGGTTTGGTCAAAGTGATGACTGGCTCTAACAGCTCATTAGCCGCTGAGGCCTTGTTACGATGCGCTTAATGGAGATGGCTTAAGCTGAGAAAGCAGCAGAGAGACAGACTGAGACTTGATGAGTGGAAGAGATCTCCAGTGTTCTGAAATGGCTTAACTCTGACCTACTGTACTGTTTAAAACAGCATCATGGGGGAGGGGAACATCTATGTGTGAAATATAAAAAGCTTGGGAGCGTTGGCTTCCAGCGAGGGAGGGCGGCTTCAAACATGAGGTCATAAAAGTGGACAGAAAAGAAAATGACAGCAGAAAGAAAATGAAAAAACAACTGAAGGTGTGAAACTGAGTGATAAGGTTAGAGGAGAACACAGAAAGAGCAGGTCTGGTGAGAACTCCGAGACAGACAAACAGAGAATGAAAGCGAGGGGAGGGTGAGAAGGTGAGATAAGGTGAAATTGTGTTTCTCCCTTTCTCCTCCATCACAGGCTTGGCTGATAAGTGATGTCTGACAACACTAGTGGCAGGGGAGAACAGTCATCTAAAACACTCCCATCCATCTAGGGATACACTGTTTGTGTGTGTGTGTG
Organism: Perca fluviatilis; assembly: GCF_010015445.1. Taxonomy (NCBI): domain Eukaryota; kingdom Metazoa; phylum Chordata; class Actinopteri; order Perciformes; family Percidae; genus Perca; species Perca fluviatilis. Next base: position 10,583,207 of record NC_053134.1, read on the forward strand.
TGTGTGTGTGTGTGTGTGTGTGTGTGTGTGTGTGTGTGTGTGTGTGTGTGTGTGTTTATGTGTGTGTGTGTGTGTGTGTGTGTGTGTTGTATGTGTGTGTGTGTGTGTGTGTGTGTGTGTGTGTGTGTGTGTGTGTGTGTGTGTGTGTGTGTGTGTGTGTGTGTTCTACTGTGTTGTGACCATGCAAGCAAATAACTGTGTGTTGCTTCTGTCCTGTTCCAGATGAGATGACGTGTTTTTTACTGGGTTGAACACCATCAATTAATTCACAACTCCGGTTTTAACCTGGTATTCCTTTGTTTGTTTTTTAAATAAACCATGTGGGGGTGTTTGTGGCACTGTAGAGCAATGTTTTGATGAGCAGGTCCCTCTTATATTGTATCTTGTGCTCTACTACTATGCACATGAGGACACACATGTACTGTATGTGCTCACGTGTGCTGCTGCCATGATGCAAAAGGGCAGTAATAGAAATGTAGTGCATACAAGCTATGCACTATACATTATATATATATACACATTATATATATATACACATTTTATATATATATATATATATATATATATATATATATATATATATATATATATATAGATTATTAGAAACTCAATGAAACAGAAGATTGGGAATTTTACTGGCTTCTGGACTGCACTGAACTGTATATTGTGTGGCTAATCTGACAGGAAATCTGCTGGATGCCTCAAACAGAGACAGACAGATTTTTTTGTAGCAACAGATGGTGGAATGAGTGAAATGTTTTTAATAATGAAATTCACACCGGAGAGCTGCCCGTTCGGTACAACCATGTTTACTACTAAGCAGGAAAGGTGGGGGTTCAGTGTGTTGCTTGAGGTTAACTAACCAAATCAGTAGCTCTTATACATTTTTATCGTCTAGATTTTCCCTACATGTTTAAAGGATTCCTCTCCCAAATTTTAGACCTTTCTTTTTAAATCAATAGCGGTATGATGGTTGCATCAGTGAGTCCAATCAAACAGAAATAGGAGGATTAACAGAAGAGAACAGATGCTGATGAGATGGCACCTCGGCCTGGCTAAGTGAAACAGACAAAGCTCAAGAGATATTGATTAAGGCTAAATAAGGACAGGCCTCTTGTGTCTGTGGTCACTCAGCAAAGACACTTTCGAATCTGATAATACTGCTGTTTAGTTTGCAACTTGACGACTTAGGTGTGAATTACTCTGGGCTGCTGGGCATGTGTGTACAGTCAGGAAGAGCCTTTTCACACCTGCCGCCTCCCTCTTGGATCATGGCACTGTGACAGATCGTCTCATCGGCGTTTGGAGGAGGTGTGGGGGTGTGGGTGTGTGTATGGTGTGTCAAGGCCAGGTGTGAGACAGGTGCAGCATTTCCTGGCAGTACACGGGGAAGAAGGGAGGAGGACTGATGGGAGTCAGTGTAGGATGTAACAGCCTCTCTCAGAGGGCTGGACCACACAACTTCATCACACCATTACAAGGCCTTATGTTATTTGTGTAAAAAGTGGAACGTCGGTGATAAGAAGCATAAGAAATGTTTAATTAAACACTCTACACAGGTACCGACACACAACAGGGGATTGGACAAGCACATATACCCCCACACAATAGCCCGCTGCTTTTAATTACACTCACACCATTCACCCGACCATACAGAGCGGGAAGGCGGGGGGAGGCAGAGACGAAGAAAATAAAAAGGATCTTGAGAGATGATAAAGGCAGCAGTACTGACAGGGACGAGTAAAAGAAAACTAAACACGACGACGAAAAACAAAAAAAACATCACATTACACAGGGAACCAAGAGGCAAATAAAAAGAGGCAAACATTATAGACTCCTTACGCTACAAGCCTCACGTTACACATCAACTAAGAGAGAACCATGGGAGACATCACCCGCAGTCACTTCTCCTGCTCTTATGCGACCAATAACAACATCATCCTGTTCAGCAGCAACACACTGAGTCATTCTGTAGAAAGGCGTCAGATGTTTAGAGCTGCGATCAGAGAGGATCTGATAGCCCCAAAGTCTTCACTGAATCACATCACCATAAGTAATACGTCCCTTCTCTACTCGGTTGTGCTTATTTTATTTATTTTTCCAACAGGTCTCTTGAGGAATTCTGTCACAGCAACGAGGATCAGTGCATTCTTAACATATACTACAGTTAGTATTTGTGTAAAGGATCTTTTAAAAGACTGTAGTGCCTCTTCCGAATGGTGTGTCAGGAAAAGGAAACCATTTCAATGGATCTAGATTACAATCAATTAAATAACCATTGTAGTGATTGCACAAACAATGCTTAAAGGGGTTGTTTTATGTTAACATATAATCCATATGTTAACACATAATCCATGTGTTCTAAATATTGAGGGGGATGTGCCCCTAGCATATTGTACAACTAGCAGTAACTGTAAGTTGGAACAAAATAGTTCTTTAATTTAAGTCTAGGAAACAGAAGCACAACAATAACTTTATTATTTCATCAAATTATATGGTGAAAATGGATTTCTAACCACTAGTTTCTACTTTCTAAGAAGAACAAAAAAAGTTTGTACCCCTCAAAGCCATTGTTCAGAGCTTTTATGGAATTCAAGCCAAACTTCAAAATCAATCAGTCTACATCTATGATCCAAATGCACATTTAATACTATCCCACTGATCCTCTATAATGAAATCTCTCTTTACACCAGCTGAGGATAAATACAATCCAAATATCCTCATGAGGGCGTCCAGATGGTTGCCAAACCCTTTTCCAAGACTGACAGAAAAATAATTACGCTATATGACTTTTTTTTTCATACCATTCTTATAACTATTCTTTTTATTGTCATACCTAAAGCTCAAAAACATGGAACAGCTATGGGATGAGAAAAGTTTTTTTTTTTTTAAACATCAACTTCCTTACTAACAAGTCTATTTAAAGTTCTGTGTCTGAGCGTACAGTAGATGCCAAGTTTTAGTTTCAAGTAATTTGCTGATTGCAAAAACAGGCGAGCATGGAGACACGCCTTGGCAATAATCATTAAAAAGATAGACAGTTAGATTATCATCATGCTTCCGTACTCTGCGGGCTATATTATCTGTCATACGAGGTACACACTCTGTCATGGTAATTATGATGACGGACACGATGGTCTCTCATAGCTGTCCGGCCGACACACAGTGCGATTAATCAATCAAAGCTCGCGACACAGGGGGGTTCACCCTTTAAGACGGGCATAATAATCCATAACTGCTCCTCACATCCACATGCTGATCCATCAACATGCCACACTAAAGACGAGAGAGAGAGCAGGAAAAAAAAGTCTGAGTAATGGAGTGATCTGTTAGCCGATTCCCAGAATAATTATGACTGTCATGAGGATGTAACGAAGCTGATGAGCGCTCCATTAGTATATCAAGCAGCACTGTCTGTGAAGTTTACTAATAAACAAACCAATGGGTGTATTAGTGGACTTCAAATGGATGTAACTGTTTGGTTTCTAGTTTGGTCACAGTTTAAACGGTAAAACACATACAAATCTATTTAAAAAACAAATAAACGCTATAATAAAAAGTACACCAAGGGATGCAACCGCAAAGAAACACCAAATGTACAAATTTTACTTCAGAACAAACAACGGAAAAAAGTTTTTTATGCAATTTCTTTTTTTTATTACATAATCTAATATATAAAAACTTTGAACAGGGCCTGGCTAGCATTTTCCCCCTGCTTTCAGTCTTTATGCTAAGCTAGGGAGCAGCAGCAAAACGTATTTTAGCCACCTAAAAAAAGACCCACCTAAAAAAAATCTGTTTACGTGTACACTATATTTCAAATATTTTCACCGCTTTACCTTGCCATCAGACAGTCGTTTCCGACAGTGAAATTAAGCGGTTACCGATGCTCTAAGCTAGCAGTCTACTTTGACAAAAGATGTAATTTTACCTTGCAGAACACAGGAGTTGCTGATCTACTGCTGCCTCGGTCCATCAATGGTTTGTTTGTGTTATTGTGTGACTTTGGGTGTTTTAAAGCAGGGATCTTCAACAGGGGGGTCCAGGGCCCCCTAGGGGGTCCTCAGAGTCAATGCAGGGGGGCCTCCCAATTATTGTTCATTTTAGAAGTTTTTTCAAAAATTTAAAAGTCTTAACATGAATCTAACATATTATTAGCAAATATAAATCCCCACTGATAATTGACATACTGGCCTATATGTAAGGTGGTCACTAAGGCCATCCACAGACACATGAAAAAACATGATTTATAAAATAATGGCAACAATTATTAGGCTATTTTAATAGCATAGTATTCTATGTAAATAAAAAGTTATGTATAGGCTTTAGACTGCCCTACATGTTATTGTAGGCCCAGTTTAATATGCAACTCAATTTATACAATATATGTAGTAGGGGGTCCCTGATCCGTCTAGCTTTAAGTCTTAAAAAACACTGAAGACCTATGTCTTAAAGGGTTAGCCTGGATTCACCAAATAATTCCCAGTCACAAAGGGCTGTCTGTCAAGGTAAAGCGGGGCCTTTTTTTAGGTTGCAACAATATGTTTAGCTGCTGCCCCCATCCACAGCAGTACATTTTTATGCTTCCGTGTCAGTACTCCAACCTGCTTCTCCGACCTGGGGGCGAGCCGGCCATCTACTGTAGGTAATACAGTGAGTATAAGTACCTCATACAACCCCACTTCAAAATATCCAAACTATTCCTTTAAGGGAATCTTTGAGCTCAGCAGAAATATTGACTTCATTTTTATCGAGATATAATGTATATGCATATTGATGGACATGAATTATTACTGCGATAACATTTTTGGACAGACCTATAAAAATCTGGAATCCATGGCCTCTATTATCTTCTATCTCAGTTGGCTTGTTTGCTTCACATTGATTGAGTACGACCGTACTCTCTTTTCTGTTAGAAAGGCAGTAAATTCAAACCTTTAAGCCTCTATCCTCACATTTGATGACATGCTACTGTGTCTGCCGTTCTTTCTAGCACCTCATTTTTCTTTTTATAGCCTAATGCGGGCTTTCACGCTGCCATTTAAACTGCATGTGCTATGTTTACCTTGAGAAAAATTGTGCTTTTGTGTAGCAAAGAGTTTTCTGAAAATCTGAATGCTATAAAATATATAAAAAGAAACAATATTAAGTAAAATAAATACATGAGACTCTCATTGAGTTTGAGCTCATCTCCAGGCTTTATGAGTGTGTAAACAGGAATCTGCTATAGACGAGATTAGGATGTGTTTTTGGCCATCTGTCTATAAAAAGCCTGAACGGCAGCAACTACTGCCTTCTCAACAGTAACATCTCTGTCGGCCCACACAAGCACGTATAAACAAAGGCGTGCATGCACATGTTCAGGCACACAACACGACCCCACACACACAGCATCAGGACTAATCTGAGATATCAAGCTTCATCGATCAGAACTGCTCTCCCTTGAGGATTACATCATTGCCCAGCAAATAGCCAATCAGAGCACAGCTGAGACTGTCCGCTCTGTGAACCCATCTTCTGTAAAAGTAAAGGCAATAAGAAAGAGACACACACACACGCACACACACACACACACACACACACACACACACACACACACACACAAAGAGGCATTGATATCACTCCCTCAGGTATTGAGTGTTTTATGTAAACCTGCACCACTGCAGTGCTCCTCTAGTTAATGTAACAATGACGCATGTTGAGGACATTTTTGTATTGTTTTACTGAGACATATCAAACACATCTCAATCAACAGCTCTCCCTCTCACATACACAATGATATATTGTTGAAAAACAGCAAAAGGCATTCAGAGTGAATTATGCTGCATAACTTTGTGGCGATAACTTTATGTGTACAGAGAACTACATTTTCCACGTGGGCAGGAAGAGGCACACTGGTAGATGGCATTTAGGTGCCATCTACCAGTCTGTTTGATAATGTATTGCTTACGTTCTGATACAGTGGATACAATACAATATATTAAGAGGCTATTGTTAAAACTCTACATTACTACACATATACAGTACTTAAACGTCATTGTTTAATATTTGTGTTCCAATATTTTGGTATTTAATAAAAGAACTTGGTGACTAGAAAATAAAACTATTCTTGTAAAACTATTCAACATTTTGCGTGCATCCTGGTAGCCGTGGAGTCTAAGATGCATACCGTGAAACCAAAATATCACTGGTTTCAAACTTCAGCCCAAATAATCTCAAGAAAAAAAGTGGCTAGGCGGCACCAACCATAGACCGCAACATTACCGGTTCAAGTCCGGCTGGAGACATTTGTTGCATATTATTCTCTCTCTCTCTCTCTCTCTCTCTCTCTCTCTCTCTCTCTCCTTATTCATCTCTCTACTGTCGATTCTCTAATGAAGGCATAAAAACCATAATAAGATTTAAAAAAGGTGAATATATAATTTTGTAATAGACTACCAATTTGTGTCCTCTTCTTCCCAGTGATTCCATACGACCAATGTAGACTTTGCAACCAGTCTGAAGGTATAGAATGTGTTAACATACCTTGACGTAACCGCCAGTCGAGACCAGAAGAGAGTTGTCTGGGGAGAAGTGCAGGTCGGTCACCCAGCCTCCGTGGAGTGAATCCATGCCGTCCTTCCCGTCACGGGAACAAATCCTCAGCAAAGAGCCGTCCTTGACACTCCAGAGCTGTGATAGACAGCCGTACATTATAAACCAACCATAACGTGAATGTCACGGATAAACAACAAAGATGTCAGACTCAGCATAACCCCAATTACAAAATTAAAAAAACTGCAGGTTTTACAATAATAGTGAATATTACATTATTTTGAATTTAGCTTGTGTTAATGTGAGCTGTGTTTTCCCTGCTGTGTTATCTCCCTGCCTGTGCCATCATTCAACTGTTAACATTCAACTGGTAAAATAAATAAATGAATTCTTATTACGAGGTTAAATTATTTTCAGACCCATATTGTGGCCTGTATCGGCAGCTGGAGTTTGCAAAGTTGCCATGGAGATGGTTTAGTTGTCATCGAATGACCCAAGTATGGAATTTTGATTGATAACGGGTGGTCGTATATAAGGGGAGATCACAACCTCAATCTCTGTTCAAAGGTGGTCTCTGGCATCAGATGTGACCAAAACCCCATGCTGAGGTCACGCGATAACAACTAAATGCCATCTGTTTATGACATATATCATAATATTTGTTTTGTCAAACTTCTGTTTCTAAAGGTCAAGCTCAATAAAAATGGGCAATGAAGAGAATTTGCAGCGTGATATACATTGTGAATGTACCCATAACACCCTACATAAATAATCAAATGACGGTTTGTGATCTTCACTAGAGCAGCGCATCATGTCGATTGCAGCTGTTATGCAACTGTTCGCATGCCATGTCCATTTGACAATGACACATCACACGTACAGCTATATTTAACACTTGGCATGCTTTTGTGCATGACTCACATTTGTTTCCATAGAAACAGGGGTGAGATTTCAGTGTGGTTTATGTAATTGGATACAATGGATTCGTCCATTTCTGGATAATGGAGCAGTTCAGCTCAAAGGCCACCAGAGGGCATTAACCCCTTGCTGACTGCAGGCTGAACAACGCTCAATCTTCCGCTTCACAGACAAACCTTTCATTGACTTTGGGTTTGTGTACAAGCACTGCAGGTTCCAAAGCCTTTGGGGATCCAATTTGGCAGCCTGAGTCCTCTCCTTCACCTCCCACTGTCAGACATCTCCTCCTCTTCCTGCTCTCTTTATCTCAACTTCCTCACACAACCTGCACCTCCTCCAACTCCCACTTCCCCATCTGAGAAGAAGCCCTGCCTCCTTCCTTTCATGTCACCCCTTCTCTGCGCGCTGCAGCAATCATGATGTATTAGTAAGCACTTTATCTAAATGAGAGATGAGATGTAATTATAGGGTGATCTCTGGAATAAATGTTGACTGCTGTAATTGTATTTTTTTGTAAATTGGATTGAAAATTGGATGGTTTCATACTAGTTGCATAATGTCATTTGGTGTGTGGACACACTGATATCTTCTTGAGGTAGGAAAGTCAGTGGGAAGTCTGTCCTCACGTCTCATCTGCAGCTTCTGTACTTTCTTCCAATTAATCTCCATCAGTCCCCCCCCCCACACACCCTTCTCTTAAATACCTCATTTTTCTACATAACTCCAAAAAACTTTCTGCTTCCCATTTTCTCCACTTCACCTTTTTGCATTTAGGCACGGAGCTGAGGTTCATTTCTGACAATGCAAGAGCAGAACAAGCCTACTAATGAGCCTGAATCCATTCAGATTCAGCCTTTTTTTAACCTTTGCTACCAATGATATGAAATGCAAAGGTTAAGGTCAATGTTTTGAACACTCACCCGAATCTCTCCGTTGTCGTCTCCTGTTGCAAGGCATTGGCTGTCCCAGGAGAATCGGCAGCTTCGGACACAGTCTTGGTGGCCGCTCAGGGTGTGGACAAACTGCCAGGACTCACACTGCCACAACTAATAGCGGAAAGTAATGCACCAAGAAGAAGGAAAAGCAGAAATTGGTATATCAATTGTGCATGAAATACAAAAAAAAAAAAGACAACCAAAAACAGAAATGTACACATTCGGACTTCATTATCGGAAAAAAATCTGCATGTATTGGATACATTCACTACATCACATACAGTTGTGTTCAAAATAATAGTAGTGTGATTTAAAAAAGTGAATAATCATCAAAATCCTTAGAATAGCTTTTAATTCCATACTATCAATGCATTGGGAACACTGCAAATTCAATTCTAAATAAAACATGACCAAAATTGATCAAGTTTGTGTTATACCTTTACAGAAAGTGAAGAAAAAGGAATATTAGGCTGTTCAAAAAAATAGCAGTATTTGCATGTTTCTTTACAAACTCAAACATTTACTGTATAAACTGAAAAATATCTCAAGGGTTTGCTTTACTTTGAATCACTGCACTAATATTTAGTTGCATAACCATTATTTATGAGAACTGCTTCACATCCGTGTTGCATGGAGTGGACCAACTTCTGGCACCTGTGAACAGGTATTACAGCCCAGGACGATTGAACTACATTCCACAATTCCTACATTACTGGGTTTTGCCTCAGAAACAGCATTTTTGATGTCACTTATGGGATTGAGGTCTGGGGATTGGGCTGGCCACTCCATAACATCAATCTTGTTCATCTGGAACCAAGACTTTGCTCGCTTACTGGTGTGTTTTGGGTCACTGTCTTGTTGAAAGACCCATTTCAAAAGGCATTTCCTCTTCAGCATAAGGCAACATGACCTCTTCAAGTATTTTAACGTATTGAAACTGATCAATGATCCCTGGTATGTGTAGGAAAAAAAGCGACCGATTCTACTCTGGCTCCAAAAGCCAGAGTCTTTTAAGAACCACCGGTCACTTCTCAAAGTTTCCATTTAATTATGTGTTCGTTGAAAGGCAGACCAAGAAATGAATACTCGTTCAGTTAAACTATAACAATCTTTAGTAAAATGATATTGCAAACAGATATTTCATATGCATATGGATCAGCCGCTCCTTCGAGACTTTCTCTCCGTAACCACCAACAAAGTCTTTCCGGGTCTGAACCGGACCTTCCTTTTCCCTATTCTTTTATTCATCTTCAGGTTCCTCCTCCCGCCATTGCGTCTGGGCCGCCAATTGGTTGGATATCACTCAGACTTTCTGTCTCCGAGAAGATAGAGAAGTTGCGCGCTAGAGATTGTCTGTTCCTTTAATAGATTTCATTAGGTGCATTCTGTTCCAATTGTTTATTAAACAACTCAGGAGCACTTTTGCTCCACTAAATTTGAACCCGTCTTATTTTACACATGCCAGACAGGAGGAGACAGCGAGGCCATCCCAGGCTACAGGACATTCTTATTCTAAACCAAATATATTTCTACATATGCGATAAATAGGCCAAACACCACAGTATGAGAAACATCCCCATAACATGATTTTTGCACCACCATGCTTTACTGTCTTCACAGTACTGTGGCTTGAATTCAGCGCATGGGGGTCATTGGACAAACACAGCCTGCAGCCCCTAGACCCAAAAAGAACAATTTTGCTCTCATCAGTCCACAGAATGCTCCTTTGGCCAGTCAATGTGTCCTTTGGCAAATTTCAACCTATTCAGTACATGTCTTTTTTTCAGCAATGGGACTTTGCGGGGGCTTGTAGCTGATAGCTTTGCTTCACAGCCTTCTTCTGATCGTAACAGTACTCACAGGTAACTTCAAGTCTTCTTTGATTTTCCTGGAGCTGATCATTGGTTGAGCCTTTGCCATTTTGGCTATTCTTCGATCCATTCAAATGGTAGTTGACTGTTTTTTCCCATGTCGTTCAGGCTTTGGATGCCATTTCAAGGCATTTGAAATCATTTTGGCTGAGCAGCCTACAGTTTTTTGCACTTCTTTATATGTTTTCCCCTCTCCAATCAACTTTTTAATCAAAGTCCGCTGTTCCTCAGAGCAATGACTTGAACGACCCATTTCGCTGAGTATTTCAGTGTGAAATGCATTATAACCAGCATGCACAACATTTGCTTCCTTCCTTCCTTCCTTCAATATGGGCCATAATTGACGCCTGTGTCTTCACAGAATCAATCACCTCACTAAGTGAACTGCTATTATTTTGAACATGCCCCTTTCAATTACAGATTCAATTACACAGAATGAGCAGCATGCATGTCATGACTGTTGAGTCTGTTGGTTTTCTATGACTCAACACTTACTAGTAAATTATTTGCTATGCTATGTCACTTCTACCAAAAAATTGGATTTATGAGGTTAGTGATGTTGGACTGCTATTATTCTGAACACAACTGTAAGTGATGAATAAAACTGAAGTGAGTGATAACCCCTTACTTATTCAAGAGTAACCCAGCCAGCTACCCGTTTCTGTAGCACAGGGCAGCTAACGTGTGATATAATGTAGATTACGTGCCCTATCTTGTACTCAGGGCAATTGCCTTTGTACACCGACGCATGTATCATTCCTATTTTGCACCCGACGCACAGCGGACTTTTCCCACCACAAATGCACGTCGGTAATTAGGGAATGAACTTGTGCTGCCGGGGGCGGTTCAGCGAAAAGAGGAGGCATGTTCAGGCACAAATGTTCCCTCGTGCTATTTTGCAGTTTCAGAAAATAGAGATGCACCGATTACAACTTTCTAGGGCGATTCCAATTTCCGATTTTCATTGAGTTAGGCCAGCCAATACCGATTTTAGCAGATTTCGATTTCATTTTTTCTAACCACTTTACAGCACACGCAAATATTTATTTTCTATCTTTTCTTTAATAGAACATTTGGCACAGAACATTTTTTGAACAGATAATGGATCACTATAAAATAGAACTATATAAATTACTCCTGCTGTGGGAAATTCACACACATCTAAAGTACAATGTTAGAAACATTTCCTTCTTTTCACATCCAATATCCAACTAAAAAAATGAGATTTTGGTTTTTGGTGTCGTCCCTCCACGGCCTACTTTTTCCTTGCAGGTGTTGCATATTGCAAACTTGTTATCTTCTGCACACACGCTGAAGAATTTCCAAACAGCTGACATGTTGCAGGTTAATTCACAAGGTTCTCTACATGTGCGAGAATAGCGCAGACATGCGCTTCACACCGCGAGCGGGTACGCGCAACACACGGCGGAAAGGTTGAGAGAAAGGAAAAGAGACTGTGGTGTCGCTTCCGTGTGTGCGTGCGTCGTTGAGAACTGAAACTCGTATAACTTATGTTGTCAGTTAATTTTAGCATTGACCGGCATGAAATCGGCATATGTCAGACTGACCTGCCGGTCGCCGGTCATGGCCAAGCACGTGAAAACCGTCCAATTCCGGTCACCGGCCGGTCTATCGGTGAATCTCTATCAGAAAACAATTCCACCACAGACCAGGAAAAACCTAGTCTAAAATCAGTGGCGCTAGTCTAAAGTCAGTGGCGCGTTATTCAGATGCTATTTTAGGGGCGCATGCTTGGCCATAATGTAGCGTGTGCACAACGCGCATACACTTTGCTTCTCTCATCTACACGGATGCAGTAGTTCCCATTTTTGCAAACCATACATAATTACAAGGAAAAATATTACTGAGAATGCGCTTTAGGTGTTTGGATAGGTCAGGAGGCACTTTACAGTACAGTCCTCAAAAAGTCGCAGCATTCTTTGTGGCTTGTTGTGTTTTACACAACATTTCCATGAATCATGGATGTGTTGATGACATAAATGAGGAAATATTAGAGGACTTAAGGAGACGTGATATTGAACTATGGCGGGATTGGACACTCCGGTGGGATCTGGTCCTTGAGTGGCAATGCGCTCCTGGTGGAGCAGGTGGACGGAGATGTAGTGGGGGGAGGAGGAAGGGGCACAACAGGAACAGGTGGTGTGTTTGGAGGCCCACGCTCCATGGCTGCAGCGATCCTCTCCAGACTGTGGAGATGCGCCCGAGAGGCAGCAGCAACATCGTCACCCGGTCAAGACGGGCATTTATTACTTTGTTGCATCCCGGACAGCTCCCGCTGGCGTGCGCCAGGCAAATCCGCCGTCATAATAGCAATCCGCCATGGAACAAGCGCGCCTGCTCTTAAAGGGAATGTGAGATGACGCTCTGATTGGTTTATTGCACATTACGCCCAAACCACACCTAGCTTCTTCAGACCAACCCATTTTAGATTTGCGTCGGCCTCAAGACTCATTTATCCCGCCGGTATAATAGCAACAGTGTCTGAGATCCGCCCAAAAAGCTACTTGCGTTTCACGTTTGATACTTGCGTTTCAGATCGTTAAAATAGGGCCCGACATGTTATTATATAAAATCATCACAGCATGGGAATAACAGGTTATAATAATAATAATAATAATAATAATAATAATATGTTCTTTCATGTATTTCTGTAGCTCAAACTAGTCACCACCTGTTAATAGCTCTTATGAGGACAAACAATGCAGAGCTAATGCTGTTACAGTGCTGCATCAGAATGATGATACTGTTAATGAATGCTCTCTCACTCTGCTGTTTTCTTTCTCACTTTGTTTGCATTTTCCAGCTTTACTTTCTGTCTCTCATCCATTGTTCTCTTTATATTCCTCCCTTCTTTCTCTTCCTCTCTCTGTGTTCCTTCCTTACCCCAGTCACATCCTGTGCCGCACAGAAAATAACACAGCCTCATAATTAGACACTTCATTTGGCAGCCGGCTAACTGTGTCTGCACACAAAGACCCATTCATATGAAGGTCAGTAGAAAAAGAGGAAAAAGGGGGAACAGGGAGGGAGAGAGAGAGAGAGAGAGAGAGAGAGAGAGAGAGAGAGGTGGAGGAAAATGAATGAGCAGAACAGAGAACCCTCCATCTTTTTGTGGTGCTCAACAAATACTCTCATGGCTGAGCCTTTTGGTTTGACCTCTAGATAGATGGAGACCGGGGACTTTATGTTTGTGTGTGTTTTGAGCCACCAAAGCCCTGGCTCGGTCTGGAGAGCAAGGACTATGTGACTGACTGCTAACCAGCCCTACAACACACACACCTCAATTATCATCTTTGCCAAATCCATAAAACACACATTCTCTCTCACTCTCACATCCATTGACAGAAGCCAGATTGGCTGCCGACCCAGTGGCTGTTCTCTACAGTAAGTGTCGACCAAATTCAAATTCCTGTGTGAAAATCTGTGGCACTACATCAACTGCTTTAACAAATGACTGAGAGGTTGGCTTTGCATTGTTTCGAATACTGGACATTCGGGAAACAACGTTGTCGTCTGCGGTTGAATATTTGACAGAGAAGTATAAATCTAACGCTGAACCACAGCTGTTTTTATGATCCAAGAAAATGAACAACACTGAGAGGGCAGCATTGTCAGTGTCAAAGAGTGTACAGTCTCAGTACAGTTCAGCATGTACTGTGCTATGGAGTTCCTTTAACTGTGGATGAGGAGTAGGAAAAGCAATGATTTAAGAACTGCTCGGGGAAAGGTTAAAAACACATCTCCAGCCCACTGAGTCAGTCAAAGTCAGGTGAAAGTCAAGCGCAGCAGTGTTGGTGAATGGCAACCTGGCAAAAACTACATCCAGACACGGAGCTGGGTCTGTTGCAGGCCAGCCAGCCTGCCAGGCTGTTGGGTCAGCAGGTCCATGAGCTGCAGTCAAACTAAATGATCACTGGACGTGGGTGGAGAAGGACAGACTGACCTGCAGCTAACTCACCAGGCCCGGGGCCATCTGCTGCACGCTAATCTCTAAGGTCCCTCCTCTCCCTACTGGAGAAAGCCTCGGATATCACCCGCAGCAATGTGTCCGTGTGTATAAGCTGTAAGTAATGAGTTCAGAAGGTTTGAGGGAAGATGTTGATGTGTAATAGGTCACGTTGTTACTGGAAGCACAAACAGATATGTCTCATCCCATGAGTATGCGTGTGTGTGTGTGTGTGTGTGTGTGTGTGTGTGTGTGTGTGTGTGTGTGTGTGTGTGTGTGTGTGTGTGTGTGTGTGTGTGTTGTTGAACCTTAGCAGTCTTGTCAGCAGAGGTGGTGGCGAAGAGGCATCCATCTGGCGATACATGACAGGACAGGATGGCTCCCCGATGAGCCTGGATGTCCTGCATCTTCTCTCCACTTTCTAGGTCCCACATCTTTAGAGTTAGCAGGAAAAAGAGAGGGATCATTTTATATTTGATGCTACTGTTAACTGTATTGTAAGTCTGTGTGTGTGTGTGTGTGTTTCACCTTGACAGTGCCATCGAAGGACCAGGACAGCAATCTTGTGTCGACGGGCAAGGTGTAGAGCAGAGAGAAGCATCGGACCTGTTCCTTGTGACCCTGAAGTACTTTACACTCCCCAGACTGCCACCTCCACACCTACAGTACAGGGGGGCAACAGAGAGACAAACAGGGACAAGGGATCTTATAGCAGCTGATGCTTTTACTTCTTACTTTACTTACGGACTCAGACTTTGAGGCTTGTTTCTAAAAAGTCAGGATAAGTGAACTCAGCAAGTGGTTGTGCAAACTGTGAGTATGTAATTCTCACAACTTTCTTGGGTCTTTTACCCCCAATTCTCAGCATTCTAACAGGAGCCTCCCACTCCGTGGACCACCAAAATGCCTCTGTGTAGGTCAAATGTGATCTCTGTCCCTAATACAGCATTTGTGGCCCTTGCACCCTTTTCACTCGAGCACTTAAGGCCTTTTTTACGGTTCTGCGGAGGCTCCACGCAGAGCTTTCGCCGTAGCCTACCTAAGTGGCCTGATGTTTATACTTGTGCGCTGGTGTGTATTGAGCCAGCATGTGTGTGTGTGTGTGTGTGTGTGTGTGTGTGTGGGGAGTGGGCGATAGAGCGAGGGAGAAAGTGAGAGAGTGACGCTGATTAGGTTTGGAGCGAGTAGCGACTCTAGAGTCATAGTGAGAGAAACAAAGTGTCTCCCCTGTGTTTTCTGACCACGGTGGGAAATCTGTAGCAGGAAAAGTGAACCCTCTCCTTGATTTCATGTTGTTTATGGAGAAGGAGAACTAGGAAACGAGTCAAAGGAAATGCAACGCTACCAAGCCACGGCCGGGCGACGTGCATTGCTGCGAGTTGTAGTTACATTTTTCGAGAGGTGCACGTCAGGCTACGGCGTAGGGTCCGGCGTAGACGCAGAGGGGTCTGTGGGGGTACGCTGTCGATTCGACACACAACCATAAAAAGGCCTTTACACTGATGTGACATCAATTAAATTCTGTGAGGGTGGATATTGGAGCTGAAAAAGTCAAACAGTTTCTATAAGTTTGATAAATCTCTTTGTAGGTGAGAGGTATGATGAGTATTGGTTTTACAGCAGGGCTGCTGAGGGAAAATTCTGGTATTTTTCAACCCCGGTTTTCTCATAATTGTGTGTCCATTCTGACTAGTTTCAAATTTCAACATAGGTCATATTTGCATTTTTTTTTTACTTACTTACCAAGGTCAGAATGGACACATTATGAAAGAAAAAATCTTCATTAGAAAGATCTAATGTTCTGAAAAAAAATAAGAGTAAAGAAAGAAAATGTCACTCTCACAATAACAGGCTGTTTCTATGGTGGATCCTACCTGGCTATTACAGTCGGCGTATTTTGTACTGATCTTTGTGACAATTTTTACAATTTTTTTGTGGTGTTTCCATCTTACTGATCACATCACTGCTTAGGTATGCTCTGTGTATGCTAATCTGTGGAGTTAAAACTCTGGACTGGCACATCTGTCTGCAGAGTGTGTTTTATGACAGGCAGGTAAATGAGCAGTTCAACTGAGCTCAAAGACGGGGGAAGGACAGACACAAACATCCTATCAATCATGCTCTTGTGAGCAATGTTGCACCTTTTCTCTCTCTGAATAGAATCTGCCATTGGCCCAAAGGTTATAATCCATCAGCAGCTAACATCAGTGTCATTAGGTCTCTTTACATTCACTCTGCGTCTGCATTAACATCTATATACACACACTTCCATATTCTAGCGAGCACATGTCAAACAGCATGAATTTGAATAGCTTCTGGATAAGTGGCAGCAGCCGCATGAATACGGAACAAGGTGCTGTGTTGTTGGAGAGGGAAGGAAGTGCTGCAGTGGACGGGTCTGTCAGCAAAAAGAAAAGATGAAGAAAGAGGAGATGAGAGGGGAGGAGAGGAAAGGGGAAATGAGCAACAGAGCATGAACGGAGGGGGTTGACAGACCGTAACGGCCCATAATACACACACATACTCACACACAAACACAGATAGTTGCACATGGTCAACACAAGAGCGGGAGGGAGATGAAGAGCTATCGCGAGCAGCAAAGCCGAATGCAAAGAGAGGGAGAAAAGAAGGAGAGGAGACAAAAGAGGGGGGGGGGGGGGAAGAATGGAGAGGTGAAGAGGCAGACAGAGAAGCTGGTAGGGGAAAGTGAAAGCACCACAGAGACCTGAGGATGAGTGATTCAGCAGAGTAGGCAGTTTTACTCAAGTTGAGGAATGGGGATGGGGGAGAAGAATAATCAATAGCGAAATAAGAGAAATTGAGGCAGGCTGGGGGAGGAGGTGAAAGATCATGCCATGAATTAGGAAAGAAAAGATGGTGAGGGGGATGAATGGGAGCAAACAGGAAAACCAAGCAGAAAGAGAGGAAGGGAGCAACTGATGGAGGAGAAGAGTTTAGTCTACCCTTATGGTGGTGTCCTCGGAGGATGTGATCAGTGTTTGGCCATTGTGGCTGAACCGGCAGTGCAGCACCGTCTTGGTGTGTCCCAGCAGAGTGGCTAGGATCTTCCCAGAGGGCACCTCCAATACCTTGGAAGGAATAAACAACATTAGCACCACAAGCATCCAAACAAACAGCAACAAGATTTAGAGTTTACAGCCACGCTAGAGGCTCTGTGAGGCTTTAATAGGTACTATTACACTGAGCTTAATGCGATCTAAATGCGACCAAAAAAGTAAACTTCATGAGTCCTAGAGGGAAAGTCAGGGGATCACTAAAGTCAGTGGGTTTCATCTCACGGGGACCCTGAATGTCTGTATGAAATTTCAATGCAATCCATCCAATAGTTGTTGTTGTTGTATTTCAGTGTGGACCGACCAGCCAACAGACACAGAGACTAACATTGCCATCAATAGAGCCACAGCTAAAAACTACTGTAAGGCATGGGTATACTTGTGTGTAAGGTTAAGATAGATCTTGGCCAAAAAAATAGGAATACAGTGCATCAAGCTCTAAAGGTCACACAAGGTCCACACCCGGTATCTAGAATATCTATGCAAGCCTCAAATGATAGCCATGTTTGCCAAGATATGCTCAGGGAGGAAAAGTGCCCCAGAAAGTTTACGAAACAATCCTGACACAGAGTCACATTTTGGAGGGAGTAAATAAGAGGGAGATAGGTGAAGTGCTGCTGCTGGCTTGATGGTGATAAGCACATCAAAAAGAAAGTAGAGTGGGGGAGAAAGTGTGAGCTTTGAGCGTGACCGTTCAGTCCAGTCAAGAGTGTGGAGGGCTGCCGCGGGCTTGGCTGACAGCCCTGCAGACATTACTGGGGGAGTCAGAGAACAAATCAGCTTTGATGCTCAAAAAGAACCCAGCTCGAAGAGGAAACAAAGTCATCAAGTGTTCTTACTTAGGATAGCTGCTTCTACATGAAAACCCTTTTACAATTAGCTTTTGAGATGGGAATCTTTCATAGAATATTAAAAGCTGGTTCTGAGTGAGATCTAACATTTTGTGGATGCCCTTTTAAGGTCAATTAGATGGTTGTGACACTACAGCCCAGAGGCTCCAACAAGTCTTTAATGGGGTTTCAGGGAGTTCTGTAGCAAAATAAGAAAGTGTGTAGTCATGCTAGTCTTGTGACTCTAGGGATTTCCTGTCTCCCAGCCGGACCAGACTAAAATATTTCGACAACTATTGGATGGATTGCCTTGAAATTTGTTTCTGGGCGTTCATGTTATAGGACGAATTGTCATAACTTTGTTTATCACTTAACGGTTCATATAATCAGAACTAAAATTGACTTTGTCCAATACTTTGGTTTATGACAAAACGATTGTGACATTACCATCAACCTGTTAGCATTGTCATCGTGAGCATGTTAGCATGCGGTTGTTTGCATTTAGCGCAAAACAAAGCTGTGTCTAAGTACAACACAGAGCCAGTAGCATGGCTGTTGTGTCTTATGTTCACTACTCTCTAACAGCAATTACATATTACATCAGGACAAATATCATTCCTTGGAGGAGAATGGTATTAAATACAATCCATGGATAATGCTTATCTGTTTGTGGCTTTCTGGTAGAATTTATTCTACTTATTAATGACTAGTACAAAGAAAGCTAATTAAAGTATTATGAGGTGAAACATGGGTATTAGATTACAACTGCAATTATAAAATATTTTGCAGCACTTATCAAAGCCTTGCATTTTTTTAATTAACCTCCAGATAGATCTATCCAGTGATATATAAAATACTCAAATTTTCCTTGCCGAGTCTGCAACTCATTTCAAACTATATTTTACAGAAAGTCATACAAAAACAATTATTTGACTTGATTTTAAAACAGGGAATAAAGCACAGAAATCTCATGTGAAAAAGTACAGCACAACATTACGATCAGTCCAGCACAGCACCTGTAGTTTTAAAAGTATAAAAGAGAGTCCCGTAATGCTTGGGATTTTATTAGCCACTAAAATATTTACATCTCAGAGGAGAGGGTTGAGCAGAACAAGCCTTGGGGCATGCCGACCATGTTTGTCAAGCTCCACGTACTGAGACGCGAGTTTCAAAGCCTGGGAGAGAACACTTCTGCGAGCTTTAAACATACGGCTCAAGGTTTTCTGGGATGGTGCAGTCAGGAAAATGCCTCAGGGTGTTTGGTAAAAAAAAACAAATATAAAAGCAGGCTAATGTAAAGAGGAAAGACGAGGAACAATTGTATACTACAATACTACCAAGGGAGTTAACAAGTTGCTGAAGCATTGCAGAAAACTGATAAAAGTGGGGAAGGAAAGAGAGGGTCAGTTTTGAAGCTGGCCCTGCAGGATGAGACAGTAACAACAGTACAATCCTTTCTGTAGTTCATAATCTGCCTCTTCTCTTACACTTATCAGGTGCATTTTGAAAAAATAAAATACACACAAAGTGTACTTACTTTATGTAACGTAAACGTGTGTGTGTGTGTGTGTGTGTGTGTGTGTGTGTGTTATTTTGGGTAATTCTTAAAGGATCTGAGACAAACATACAAACAGATATTACTCTTTCCCTACCATACCTGCACGCTGCCTGTGCATAGCCCTACAGCCAGAATCAAACCCCTGAAAGAGGTCAACAGTCGCTGGATCCTGCAGCCAAGTGTCCTCAGTACCTTTCTAGCTGTCAGCCCTGCTGTCTGGCACAGAACACACACACACTCACAATTTTGCACTTTTTTTAATCATAAAGAAACATACAGTTACTTTCTGTCCTTGCGTGCAGATCTTTCATGGTCAGATATTCTTCACATTAGCAGAACAAAGCTGCTATGTCAGACTGACACTGAAGTCGATGAATTATTTATTTATTTTATTTTATTTTTTAACTGGCTGTAAATAACTACAAGAAGAGGGACAAGTAAATGAATGCCTTCCACTGCAGTGGTTATGGGCACCAGAAATACCTCCAGCTAACACCAGGGCCCCCTCTGGTGTTTGCTCAGGGGACTACAACAGCAAAAGCTGTGTGGACTCCACGACAGATTAAAAAAAAACACCTAAAATGCATGTTGATGATGCTAATAAGGTCCTGTAGAGCAGCAAACTGACAGTGGTTACAGGTACCGTTACCATTAAATTATAGCAATCCAGCTGTGGATGAACTGCAGTGCCATTGTGGGTAAAAGCAAGGCGATGACAGTGACAGGGTAACAAGTTCCCTTGCAATGAACAACACGGACAAATATGTTTTCACAAACAAAATGAGATTATCTACATGGTCAGAATGAATCCTGTTTGATTGTCAGAAGGTAATCTTAACATATCAATAGTTTTTGCGGGAGGAATTTGTGTAACCTCAGAGTTAGTAGTAGGTATTGTGTTAAATGTTTCGACACAGTCACGGTCACAAGATCTCCCAAAACACTTTTCTTGTGATTCCTTACTTAAATATAAAGTATTGTATGTAATATATAATAATGTATTTTGTGTGCATCAACTGCAAGTATCTTAATTTTCTTCAATGCTTTTAGTCATTCTCTCTTGGTTTTAGGAACTCAGATTACTAATCATCTGTTCTTCTTTGAGTCCTCGTGTCCACTAATCCCTTTCTCTTATACTGCATCTCTGGGGCCAGGAGAAGAGTTGTAATTAAAATCATTAACCCCCGTATTCATTAAGACTGCAGGATCTTTTAATTAATTAGAGTTGCTCTCTACTGTAGGACGCTGGCCTAGCCGCTTCAATCAGGGGACTGTGTGCATATGTGTGTGTGTTTTAATATAGGACGGGAATTTTTGGGGATGTCCTTAACAGTTGCAATATGTGCATAACATGCAACAAACACATGCACTTTACGCAAAAAACTCCCACGTGCCACAAAGACCTCATTCTCTACCCACAAACAACAATTTATCGCCAAGACAAAGTGGATGAGCAAAGGGGACAGGCAGAACAAAAGGAGGAAGAGAGATACTCAAAACAAAAATGGGAATAAAATAAAAAGGTGTGTGACAGAGATGGCAAAATATGAAAATTGAGATCAAGAGTGAAGAACGTTGAGTAGGTAAAAGGAAAGGCAGAACAACGAGGAGTGGAGGGAGAGGGAGAAGAAAGAGGTGTTTTGAGTTGACCTGACGTACAGCTGACCGATAAAAAGGGTGACAGTGCTAATGTCACATCTCATGACTCAACATAGTCTGAAAAACAACCTCCTACAGCCAAATGGCATCTGCACACGCACGCACAGACACGCACACACACACACACACACACACACACACACGCACACGCACAAACGTTCAAAATGTAATGGTTTGCATGGTTGTTAATTGTGCTCTTTATAGACGCAAAGTGCCCTAGTGGGATATATTAGAGTTATTCTTTTTTGAAGTTGAAAGTGTTGCGTGAAAGATGTGCAAAATATAGGATGTACAAATAACTTCCAAATTGGGGAAAATAAGCGTATTTGCTTTCTTGCTCAGAGTTAGACAACAAAATCAGAGCTGGGAGGAAATTAAGTTAAGTAAACCCGTTTGACTGCTGTGTTACAGATACACACAAAAGCATACAGCATATACTGTAGGTCTAAATGTGTTTACTACCTGTACAGTGCCATCTTCCTGGCCCAGGGCCACAGCAGAGGGCTGTCTGCACATACACGTACACCGGATCCTGGACGACTTCTCCTCCGACTGGAACAGCACTGATCCTGTCCTGCCATCACGCACCTGACACACACACACACACACACACACACACACACACACACACACACACACACACACACACACACACACACACACACACATTGTTTTCTATGATAACCTGATAAAGGCACATTATAGTACAGTAATACTTGTATGCACTCTCAAAGAAAACAAACTTCACATTCTTGCTTCAACCAGCCCACCGCCTTTTATTCATGAATTGAGTCCCTCTTCTTTATTTTCCCTCCGGCTCACCTGCAGTCTGTTGCAGTTATCTGCAGCTGACACGATGATTTCTTCATCATAGAAGAGAACGTCTGAGTCTCTTTTTAGGCAGACAGCTGAGGAGGTGTGCACCTTGTTAGTCTCCCATAACTACAAGAAACACAAGACAGGAAACAGGCTTGAGTGGAACATAATGGACTTTTTAACTGAAAGACCTACAGCTAACATTCACTTTTCTCCCTAAATTACTTCTTTGTAACCTGTATTTAAGCAGAGGAGTTGAGCTTGGGTGAGAAAACCTCTGCATCATATTAGTTACACGTCAGCGATGTTGCTTATTAATCTATTGACTGACATCCTTTTGTTGCAAAGATAAACTGGGAATAACCTGTCTGTGGCAATAAAAAAGACATCAGTATCTGTGTCATACATTTGTTTGTTTAGCAACTGAATTTCCAGATTGCGTCTGACAGCTCAAAAACACACACTGGTAATGGATACATAAGCAAGAATTTTCTTGTCTTCTCGCTGGATCAGAAATGGGCTAGTTTAACCCATACTTTCTCCTAAATTAAATGCACTTGGCCCATATTAGTTGTTATGTTAAGGATGGTTTCAGTTGCTGATGGGGTGGATGTCGCCTCAGTGGTCATGTTTTAGGGGCCAGTGTACTCCATCAGAACTGCTTTTCAGATAGACAAATAGCTTCTAGAACCCCACACCTTTCCAACGTTGGATTAGTGGGGCTGTGTCCCATTATCCATTATCCCCATATTTAAATGTTAGTTCTTACTCTTTTAACAATTCTTACTTGTCTTTGATTTAATTATGTATTCAATTTTGTTTTATTGTCATCGTTCATAACACTGGTTTTGAAAAGTGCTGCATATGACCTACTGTGCAATACCGTCACCAAAATAATGATGATAATTTGGGTGAAATAGATAATTAGGATAGTTTGTCACTTAGATTAATGAGGCCTGTGCAGTGACAGATTTCACTTGCATCAAAATACTATTTATCTGAATAAAAATCTTATCTGTTTTTACCACCTTGATATAACACAATATCTGTAATTAATAATAATAATCCGTAAAAACCATAAAGTCCAGGCTAAACTACAAATATAGATGTTATGTAATTACTTTGTTTTCAGAAGAAGAATTGTTGCACCAAAAGCTACAACATAATTCCTGCGCTGAAACTTAACAGCTGGCAGAGAGAGGACAGAGTGCAATTAGTCAACTTGTGATGTTCAGTGTTAGCATGGCTTTGATTTCACAAGCGGTAATTAGAGCAACACTGACAATATCTGTGCAAGCTGTCTAATGCAGACACAGTATAATACATGCACTGAGTCAGTCTTACCCTGACAGTCTGGTCGTCAGAGCAGGAGAGCAGCTGTGAGCCGTCAGGAGAGAACTGGACACGCTGGACCCAGCTCAGGTGCCCGCTGCAGTCAGCCATCTTCTTATTGGCCTCCAAGTCCCACAGCTGGAAGACACACACAGATGGACAACTGTCCACTTATTCACCACTGTTTAGATACAGTACAGATACTTGGTACAGTAAGTGCGGTAAACAGTTCATACACAAGAAATGCAGAAAATGGGTCAGAAAGAGAAATAAAAAAACAAACTAAATATAAAAATAAAAATAATTTCTACATGTATTCTTTCAACAATATAACATGATAAAATGAAAAATATCCTATAAAACATGATCTACTGATGTTTTAAACAAATTGATCATAAAAAGGACACTAAATATATAGTGCGATTGTGTGTTATTGTACCTCCACAGCGTAGTTTGAGAATGCGATCGCCAGCAGGTTACTGGTAGAACAGGCGTGACAGTATTGCACCGTGCTCAGACGATTCGTTCTGATCTCCAACAACATGTCCGATGTCTCCACATCAAACACCTGAGAAACAGCGACAAAAAGACAACAAATCAGACTGTACGCGGTCTGGGCACAATATGGCTACCCTTTCCACTGCCGGCATATTTAAAAAGCTGCAAACATTTTACAGTTTTATAAATAATCGACACATAATGGCATTTGTCTTTCCTTTCCATAACACTTTTTACTTATGCACCCACCAATAATTAGTCCTATGTAGACCAATGCTAGATTTTTGAGGCAAATATCAATATTTGAGAGTTTAAAAATTATTTGGATATTATTGTTCAACATAAAACCAACTTATTGTCAGTGCTCCCTGGTGGACAAACTATGTAACAGCAACAATGTTTCTAAATGACTTCAAACATATCTTCGGCATTTTTGTACTTCAGTGTATCTACGCTGATAACAGTCTGTGATATGCATTAAAGTCAGCGGATAATATCAAGCATGCCAATGTGAATCTACGCACATAGAATGTATGGTACATACTGAATGTGTGTATTGAGCTGTACTGTACAATAAAAAGTGGTATGTTGTGCAAACTTGCAACATTAAAGTCTTGTGTTCCCTCTCCTTAAAGTCAAAGGAACAAGCTCAGACTTGTCTGCTTGGTTGTTTCCCAGAATACAAACAAATGTAGACATAGAGGACACAGACAAGACTGATTGCAGGACAAGACTTGATTTTGGAAAGCTCAGGAAGGGGAGGGGTCGTTCACATTTACAACCAGGACACACATTCTTTAAACTCTCTGGAAGACAACGTGACAAACAGTCTCTCTTCCCTGTCTGCTTTAATGAAACGACAAGTAGTACAGAGTGAACCCTGTGGTGTTAGATTTTAATCTGTACAGCTGAGACATATACGACAAGAGAGAGAGAAAGAACCACATCCAAACCATTCACACCTTCTTTATCACACATTCAGTACTTACCACACATCAACAGCACACTACGGCAAACAGTAGACTGCATCTCCAATCATTATATATATATATATATATATATATATATATATATATATATATATATATATATATATATATATATATATATATATATATATATATATATATATACACACACACACTCATCTAAAGGATTATTAGGAACACCTGTTAAATGTCACGTTAATGAAATTATCAATCAATCACATGGCAGCTGCTTCAATGCATTTAGGGGTGTGGTCCAGGTCTAGACAATCTCCTGAACTCCAAACTGAATGTCAGAATGGGAAAGAAAGGTGATCTAAGCAACTTTGAGAGTGGTATGGTTGTTAGTGCCAAACGAGCTGGTCTGAGTATTTCACAATCTGCTTAGTTACTGGGATTTTCACGCACAACCATTTCTAGAGTTTACAAAGAATGGTCTGAAAAAGGAAAAACATCCAGTATGCTGCAGTCCTGGGGGGCGAAAATGCCTTGTTGGTGCTAGAGGTCAGAGGAGAATGGGCCGACTGATTCCAGCTGATAGAAGATCAACTTTGACTCAAATAACCACTCGTTACAACCGAGGTATGCAGCAAAGCATTTGTGAATCCACAACACGAACGACCTTGAGGCGGATGGGCTACACCAGCAGAAGACCCCACCAGGTACCACTCATCTCCACTAAAAATAGGAAAATGAGGCGACAATTTGCACAAGCACACCAAAATTGGACAGTTGAAGACTGGAAAAATGTTGCCTGGTCTGATGAGTCTCGATTTCTGTTGAGACATTCAGATGGTAGAGTCAGAATTTGGTGTAAACAGAATGAGAACATGGATCCGTCATGCCTTTTTAACACTGGGCAGGCTGGTGGTGGTGGGGGTGTAATGGTGTGAGGGATCCCTTTCGCCTTCAGAACTGCCTTAATTCTTTGTGTCATTGATTCAACAAGGTGCTGGAAGCATTCTTTATAAATGTTGGCCCGTATTGAGAGGATAGGGTCAAACACGGTATAAGTATGGTGTTCCTAATAATCCTTTAGGTGAGTGTATATATACCCTAGGGCTGTGCAATTCATCGAAATGTAATCATAATTTTGATTTTGGCTACTAAAAAAATCTTAAAAATTATAATTATTTTGCACAATACGTTTTGCAAGTAAACTTTTATTTTGTCTTGTGTTCTGAATGAAGTATTATGGGAAATGTCACAATTCTAGGTGTTTTCACTGGTGATTTGTTTAACTTCTTACTGTTTTTATAAGTTCAATAATTGCAACATCTTTCCAAAAGTCAATGAGTAATCGTGTTAAACAATTGTGATTTCAATATTGACCAAAATAATTGTGATTATGATTTTT
Organism: Perca fluviatilis; assembly: GCF_010015445.1. Taxonomy (NCBI): domain Eukaryota; kingdom Metazoa; phylum Chordata; class Actinopteri; order Perciformes; family Percidae; genus Perca; species Perca fluviatilis. Next base: position 10,609,542 of record NC_053134.1, read on the forward strand.
TCTATAATCGAGCAGCCTTAATATACCCTTTCAACCAAATGTTCACATTTCAAAATACTTACCAGAGCAGCGTTCCTGGCTGCACATATGATGTGTTTGCCATCAGCAGTCCAGGTGCTGCACTTGACAAGGACCTCTTCATCACTCTCTGCAAACATGTTTCTCACGTTGATTGTCTTCCACTCATTGGCAGACGACACCTGAAATAGCTGCATACATACATACATACATACATACAGATACTTAGTTACTAGCCCAATATGCTTAGTCATTAGGACAGCTTTACAAGTATCTAGTTTTATGGCAATCACCTTGACGGTACCGTCGTTGGAGGAAGTGGACAAATAGGTGTCATCAGGAGAGAAACAGCAGTGGTTGACTGGCTCAAAGTGGCCAAACATGGTGTTCTGGGAGGATGGCTTGTTGAGGTTCCACAGCTGCAGAAACAGAGAGAAATACAGTGAGAAAGAGATATATAAAGATATATATATATATATATATATATATATATATATATATATATATAGAGAGAGAGAGAGAGAGAGAGAGAGAGAGAGAGAGAGAGAGAGAGAGAGACGCAGAGAATAAACAACAGTTGCTTGTTGTAACAAAATGAGTACAGTAACTTACTTTTCTTTCTATTACCTGTACAGTATAAGATTACTTTTACGATGGCACCGAGAGTGAAACCAATTACAGAAACGCCATGCAAGAGGAGATAACAACCAAACAGAAAAAAATACAACCAAATACAGAAGCGCTGCAAGTAGCACAGATGTTTGCGTGTAGAATACTTGCATGCGTTTTCTAAAGTTGAAGTGCGTTGAGCTCACAGGGCCACTGGCACATATATTTTACTCTTTAGTAAAACGATACACAAGACAGGCAAATAAAACACTCGCACACCTTGACATTCAAGAACTTGTCGTTGGAGCAGGTGGCCAGCAGGACGCGTTGTGTCGTGTTGGTAAACTGACAGTGGTTGACCTGCTCTTCATGCTCCTCCTCAAAGACCCTCAGCAGCATGGATCGCTCCACGTTCCACACCTGTAAGAGACACACAGTGTCAAAATTGTTATGATAAAATGACAACCAGAAATGATGTGTTTGGTGTGTATTTAACTTGCCTGTGTGTTGCTGAAATCAAGTTGGTCCCAATGGATGAGCTATCTGCTTACCTTGACTTTCCTGTCACTGGAGCAGGTTGCTAGTAGACGGTCGTCAGGGGAGAAGGCACAGCAGAGCACCTCGTCATCATGGGCCTGGATCTCTGTGAGCTTCTCACCTGAGGTGCTTTTAAACACCTGAGGGGAAAGGTACAATGACATCAGTAACACAACAATATGTATATTCAGTAAAAGTTTAGTATCACCCATTAGGAACACAAATTCCTTTCCTATGGAAGCTGTATTACAATTTATTTTTCTAGAAGTCTATTAAACTGGATCATTTATGAGTGAATGACTTCCCTAATGATCATTGTGTTTTGCTTTTGTACACATCCATGCAGTAAAGTGATTCCCCCTATGAGGAAGACATTTTTCTGGGAATTTTGATGTACAGTATATGCCCCCTCTCCGGGAACCATCACCTTATCGTGGTGGAGAGGTTTGTGTGTCCCTATGAACCTGAGGGCTGTGTTGTCTGGAGCTGTGTGCTCCTGGTAGGGTCTCCCAAGGCAAAGTGGTCTCAGGTGAGGGGCCAGACAAAGAATGGTTCAAAAACCCTATGAAACAACGTAGAAGAGGTGAAGTTACCCTGCCCGGAGGAAGCCCGGGGCCCCCGTCTGGAGCCAGGCCCAGATGGCGGGCTCGTCAGCGAGCGCCTGGTGGCCGGGTTTGCCACGGAGCCCAGTCGGGCACAGCCCGAAGAAGCAACATGGCAACTCCCTATCCATCCCATGGGCCCACCACCTGTGGGAGGAACCGCTGGGGTCGGTGCGCTGCTACACGGGGTGGCAGTGAAGTTCAGGGGCCTCACGACGGACCCGACCGGGCAGCAGCCGCTGGCTCTGGGGACGTGGAACGTCACCTCTCTGTGGGGGAAGGAGCCGGAACTGGTGCGGGAGGTGGAGCGCTACCGGTTAGATCTGGTGGGGCTTACCTCTACGCACAGTCTCGGTTCTGGAACCATACTCCTGGATAGGGGTTGGACTCTTTTCTTCTCCGGAGTTGCCCAGGGTGTGAGGCGCCGGGCGGGTGTGGGGATACTCACAAGCCCCCGGCTGAGCGCCTCTGTGTTGGAGTTTACCCCGGTGGACGAGAGGGTCGCCTCCCTACGCCTGCGGGTTGTAAGGGTGAAAACTCTGACTGTTGTTTGTGCATATGCACCAAACAAGAGTTCGGAGTATTCGGCCTTCTTGGAGACTTTCAACGCGCACGTGGGCAATGATGGAGACACATGGAGAGGCGTGATTGGGAGGAACGGCCTCCCGGATCTAAACCAGAGTGGTTGTTTGTTGTTGGACTTCTGTGCTAGTCATGGATTGTCTATAACAAACACCATGTTCGAACATAGGGATGCTCATAAGTGTACTTGGTACCAGAGCACCCTAGGCCAAAGGTCAGTGATCGATTTTATAATTGTTTTATCTGATCTGAGGTCGTATGTTTTGGACACTCGGGTGAAGAGAGGGGCGGAGCTGTCAACTGATCACCATCTGGTGGTGAGTTGAGTCAGGGGGTGGGGGAAGACTCTGGACAGACCTGGTAAGCCCAAACGGGTATTGCGGGTAAATTGGGAATGTCTGGAGGAGGCCCCTGTCCGACAGACTTTCAACTCACACCTCCGGCGGAGCTTTTCGTGCATCCCTGTGGATGCTGGGGGCATTGAACCCGAGTGGACAATGTTCAAAGTTTCCATTGCTGAAGCTGCGGCGAGAGAGCTGTGGTCTTAGGGTCTTAGGTGCCTCAGGGGCGGTAACCCACGAACACCGTGGTGGACACTGGTGGTCAGGGAAGCCGTCCGACTGAAGAAGGAGTCTTTCCGGGATATGTTATCCCATAGGACTCCGGAGGCAGTTGCAGGGTACCGAAGGGCCCGAAGGGCTGCAGCCTCTGCCGTGAAAGAGGCAAAGCAGCGGGTGTGGGAGAAGTTTGGAGAAGACATGGAGAAGGACTTTCGGTCGGCACAAAGGTGCTTCTGGAAAACTGGTCGCCACCTCAGGAGGGGGAAGCGGGGAACCATCCAAGCTGTGTACAGTAAGGATGGGACACTGTTGACCTCAACTGAGGAGGTAATAGGGCGGTGGAAGGAGCACTTTGAGGAACTCCTGAATCCGACTAATACGCCCTCTATGGTAGAGGCAGAGCTGGAGGATGATGGGGGATCATTGTCAATTTCCCAGGCGGAAGTCACTGATGTAGTCAAACAACTCCACAGTGGCAAAGCCCCTGGGATTGTTGAGATCTGTCCAGAAATGCTCAAGGCTCTGGGTGTGGAGGGGCTGTCCTGGTTGACACGCCTCTTCAACATTGCGTGGAAGTCTGGGACAGTGCCAAAGGAGTGGCAGACCGGGGTGGTGGTTCCCCTTTTTAAAAAGGGGGACCAGAGGGTGTGTGCCAATTACAGGGGTATCACACTTCTCAGCCTCCCTGGTAAAGTCTACTCCAAGGTGCTGGAAAGGAGGGTTCGGCAGATAGTCGAACCTCAGATTGAAGAGGAACAATGCGGATTCCGTCCTGGTCGTGGAACAACGGACCAGCTCTTCACTCTCGCAAGGATCCTGGAGGGAGCCTGGGAGTATGCCGCCCCGGTCTACATGTGTTTTGTGGATCTGGAAAAGGTGTATGACCGGGTCCCCCGGGAGATACTGTGGGAGGTGCTGCGGGAGTATGGGGTGAGGGGGTCTCTTCTCAGGGCCATCCAATCTCTGTACGACCAAAGTGAGAGCTGTGTCCAGGTTCTCGGCAGTAAGTCGGACTCGTTTCAGGTGAGGGTTGGCCTCCGCCAGGGCTGCGCTTTGTCACCAATCCTGTTTATAACATTTATGGACAGGATATCGAGGCGTAGTCGGAGGGGAGGGGTTGCGGTTCGGTGGGCTGGGGATCTCATCGCTGCTCTTTGCAGATGATGTGGTCCTGATGGCATCATCGGCCTGCGACCTTCAGCACTCACTGGATCGGTTCGCAGCTGAGAGTGAAGCGGTTGGGATGAGGATCTGCACCTCTAAATCTGAGGCCATGGTTCTCAGCAGGAAACCGATGGAGTGCCTACTCCAGGTAGGGAATGAGTCCTTACCCCAAGTGAAGGAGTTCAAGTACCTTGGCGTTTTGTTCGCGAAGTGAGGGACAATGGAGCGGGAGATTGGTCGGAGAATCGGCAGCGGGTGCGGTATTACATTCAATTTATCGCACCCGTTGGCGAAAAGAGAGCTGAGCCAGAAGGCAAAGCTCCGATCTACCGTCGGTTTTCGTTCCTACCCTCACCTATGGTCATGAAGGCTGGGTCATGACCGAAAGAGCGAAGATCCAGGGTACAAGCGGTCAAAATGGGTTTCCCTCAGGAGGGTGGCTGGCGTCTCCCTTAGAGATAGGGTGAGAAGCTCAGTCATCCCGTGAGGAGCTCGAGGAGAGCCGCTGCTCCCCCGCGTCGAAGGGAAGAGCCAGTTGAGGTGGTTCGGGCATCTGGTAAGGATGCCCCCTGGGCGCCTCCCTAGGGAGGTGTTCCAGGCACGTCCAGCTGGAAGGAGGCCTCGGGGAAGACCCAAGACTAGGTGGAGGGATTATATCTCCAACCTGGCCTGGGAACGCCTCGGGATCCCCCAGTCAGAGCTGGTTAATGTGGCTCGGGAAAGGGAAGTTTGGGGTCCCCTGCTGGAGCTGCTCCCCCCGCGACCCGACACCGGATAAGCGGACGATGATGGATGGATGGATATATGCCCAGAAAAACTAATAACTAACAATACTAAAGATAAAATTGGGTACCCAAACCTACAGTGTATACATTATAAATATGGATACACAAGATACACTTTAATGCCCTGACACATCAACCCGACGGCCGACCGGCGGCAGAAAAGGCAGTCGGACTGATCAGTCGGCTCCCCGAGTTCCAAAAAGTGCCTCGGAACACACCGAAGCAACGCCGACTTGAGCGTACGTTCTGGTCGTGCACGAGACGTAATACGTCTCCATAACGCCACTGATCTGTATTGTCACCCAACATTTTTTTAACTGGAAATAACGAATGCGTCATAATGGCAGCTCGTTCAAAATACGATCTCGGATTTTACGAAAATAGTTCACTGAAACGCGAAATGGGGCATACAGTTGCTGAATCTGTCAATAAAAGATTTTCGTCAGATTTTGAGAGGCGTTCGTCGCTCATCCTGCTCGTCATTTCGGGGTTAGCACTCCACCAATCAGATTGGTCATTGAGTCCGACTGCCCACCCTCCGATTCAACATGTCAAATCGTCCCAGAACGAAGGCCGACGGCCCCTCCAACGGACGACGGCACAGAACACACCAAACAGACTCGAGTCACTGACCTCGCCAGACTGTCCAACGGCCGATTATCAGGTTGGTGTGTCAGGACCTTTAGGCAGTGTATTTCAAGTGGATGCAGCAGAATTTTTTTTAATACCATCATCTAGCAATAAAAGTGGATCGCCCTACATATTTCCTAGTATTTGGTCTCCATGGAAACTATTTGCACGCACCAACGCACACACAGAAACAGGTCTGCTTTGATACCTTTAGTGTCTTGCTGGCTCCACTGGAGGCGATCTTGGCTCCATCGTGGGAGAAGCAGGCGGAGTAGATGGAGCCCTGGTGTGGGTGGATCACCAGACGGGACAGATTCTCTACGCTGCTCTTATTCCTGTGCAAAAAACCCCACAAATATCAGTCCAACCTGGGATACGCAGCCTAGGATCACTATTTTTGTATTGTATTTCTGTACAATTCATAATAAGGCTGAATATAAAGCTAATATACAGGTTATTGTTCAGTTTACTAGAACTATTTTGTACTGGATAAATCAAATCCAAATTGAATGCATTCATCTCCCTAAGTCACTTTGAATAAGATAATCTTATACCATTGCATTACTCCATTTTAGATGCATTGAATTGTCATGAATGTTTCACGCAATAAATGTGCAGGTTTCAATGAAAATGAGAGATTTTGCTTTTTGAAAAAAAAAGAAAAAACTGCATCTAATTAGCTTTTATCTCAATATAGTCGCAGAAATATTCTACAAAGCAGCTTGCCACAAATAATTTTAAATAGAACTGATCCATAGATGCACAACAAGGCCAATCACACCACAGTAAAATATTTGCTTGCATACAGCCAGTCAAAGTAGAGTTTCCCCGTGCTGGCCCGGCCCTGTGCTTGCAGCAGAGCCTGTCTGTAGACCTCGGAGGTTTGTGGCTGAGACAGAGCAAGCTGCACCACGTCAGGGAAAGGACGCTGTTCCAACTGGTGGCCGTTCAGAGAGAGAAACTCCTGGAATTGACTGCGCACTTCACTGTTCTGGGGGGACAGAAAATAAGTAAGCTGCATGTTACACTGACAAGAAACTCTGCACAACTATACTTCACAAAGCACCATAAAGTTTAGTGTTTAAATAATTTCTTGATGTTAACACATTGTTTTGTGTATTGATTACGTTTGTCCCTGTTTACATATCCGTCACCCTAGTCTCACATTGCCAGACCTATCTCTCCAGCGCTGTACCGTCACCCTAACCCCTAGGGGTTTTGGCCTTACACTCTTTTTTGCTTTTCCTTTTGTCATGCAAGTCATTTACTCAGTGTTGTGTAAATGTTGTCTTAGTAAAGTGTTATGTAAATTATATAATATCTGTTTCTATTTAAAGGCTGTTTTCACATAAATGACAGAGTGACTCAGTCTTCTCAGAAATCATCATACATATCATCCATAAAGCAAACTTTTCAGTTATTCTGTATTTAATTATACCTGTAATTTGAACGGATAACAAACATTTATTGAAAAATACTGATGAAACTACACATTGGACACAACATTTAATTGTTACTTTGGCATAAAAATCCTAAATTACTGTGAATTACCAGTGCCTTTTTACTATGAGCGTCCTGGTAAAACAGGTGTGGGAGTTACGCATAATAGCCCAATGCTTCCCCACTTGTGTCTGGTAAAACCATTTGCCAATTATCAAATCTGCCCTCTTGCAATTATGAAAATTGGAAAGGGAACAGGGGACAGCAAAAACAAGGTAGGGCAATAAACATGTGTTTTTAAATGAGATAATCAAAAACAGATAATAGAGGGACATACATTTGATTAAATTCAAGGAGAGGACAAGGGCAAGAAAGACAGATGGACTTCTAAACATGCATTTTCCCTGAAGAGAGACTCATATCTGGGCAAAGTTCATATTTTAATAAAAGGGGAATGGGTGTCACCCTCACCTGCTGTAACTTTCTTTCTTGTGTCAGTGGAACAAAATCAACAACACACAAAGTCACCAAAGTCACGCTTTGTTTCATACATAGTACAGTTATGTTGTCTGCTGACCTCTTTGTCCAGAATGGGTCCATACTCCACATAGTCATTGATTAGGTGAGCTGGGCCCATGATCTGGGCCTTGATGCTAACCCAGTCCAGAGAAAACATGAGGGAGTAGAGCTCCTAGACAGAGAGGGAGTCGGAGAGATGCTTAACACTGTTATTGAAACTTTCATGCCAATAAAGTAAAACTGAATTCAACTTACAGTGATATCCATACCTGTGGAAAAACAGGTAAAATGGTACTTATGTGCAGTTAAATGAACTGTGTTCCACTGTTAAGCATTAGGTAAAGATCTATACAGTTCTACAAAAACTTTACAACTCATTTGGTTCATTTTCAAGCTCAATTATCACTAGTTGTTCATTTAAATGACAGAAATGTGGAAAATGATGTTGGAATTTGGAATGTCTGTGTGCGTGTGTGTGAGTGTGAGTGTGTGTGTGTGTGTGTGTGTGTGTGTGTTACCTGGGAGAGGTTGGCTTTGGCCATGTGGTGGGTCAGGAATCTGATCCAGTAGAGACATTCCTCATCTCCTGAGGTGGGAGGACCATCTCTGTAGTGCTGCTGGTACTGATGCACCACCTTACTGTGGAGGCTCTGAAATACACACAGACACACACACATATTTGCCCACTTTACTAAAAGATTAAAATCCAAAAGTTTGAGCTCTTGTAAGGTTGCATCCATACTCACCTCGAGCTGGGTGCAATTCTGCTCCACCAGGAAGTCCAGCTGGAGGTCATGGAGGTAGTACAGGTAGGGTTTATTGTTACTGTCCACAAAAAGCAGAGACTTGTTGACAAACTCCTCGAGAATGTCCTCCACCTGCTCAGTCTCCCGGTCCCACAGAACAGACAGCACCTGGAAGAAGGAATAACATTGTAGCCTGTGTGTCCCTGTTTAGAGCAAGATTATCCTGATCATTTGTCCTAATATAATATATAATATAGCATCCAATTCATAGCTCTGGTTGTGTAGCCAAACCTTTGCAGGGACTTTGATGTCCTTCTCTAACACGCTAAGGTCCTTGTAGAGCTCTCGATGTTCGTCAGGTAGGACTTCAATGCTCGCATCCATGGCTTGGTCTAGGGCGTCGTAGTCGTAAGACGATGACTTCCTTATACGCTTGAACTGCTTCTGCTGCAGCTGGTTGAGGTAGTAACGCCAACGATTGGGTTTCTCTTTGAGAAGAGCCCCGATCAGGGACACCACCAGAGGGGAACCTGAGATGGCGGCAAAGAAAAGCAGAAAAATGTGTGTGTTAAAAGGTACAATAACCCCAGAAAACGCAAGATGTGAATCTGCAAGAGGACAACTTACTAATATTTTTAAAGGGTAATTTACATATACAATATGAGCAAATACAGAACTAAATCAAGTCTTTTTCTCTTGTATAATCCTATGAGAAACATTCAAATATTTTAAATCTATATGGCGAATTGTATATGTAACAATATCTGTAATTTATATTGTGAAAAAAATAAAGGATTGCATGCATGTATAAATACGTTTCAGTTTACAGACCTTTGCATTCTTTGACTATGCTGCGAGCTTCCTCAGGAAGTCCGTGGAGTTTAGTGTTAGTGTACAGAGCAAGAATCTCAAGTCCCTTCTTTTCATCCAGACCACTCTCCACTTCCACCTCATATTTGGCACCTACAAAATAAAATAGAAAAGAATAGATCTTCATTGTCATTGTTTCACAACAATGAAACACAGTTTAGCAGCTCTCAATATGACAAACAGAAATATACAATTTAAATAGCAAATTTTAATAAAAGCACAGCACATACAGTACATTTCTGAAGGCACAACTGTCTTTTCCAGTGTAAATAAAATAATCACAAATGGTTTACTTTATTCAAGTTACATGTGTAGTGTCCAGAGTAAAAAACAAAAAGGGCACATACCACTAACAGAGTCAGCGAGGCTTCTATTTCTGGTGGTCAAAAGTATCCGACAGTGGATATCAAACGCCTTTAGTACTGTGCTGTCCCAGATATCATCTAGAATCAACAGAGATCTGAAGCCCAAACAGAAACAGACAAGTAATCAGAGACAAGAAAACTATTTTGCCTTGTGTGTTGCAGTCAAATTTGAAAAACAGTAATATCCATCTGTTTATCCAAACATATAGTAACCTTGGATATCTGCGCAGAGTGAGGTAGCGCAGGCGCTCCTTGGCCTCATCCAGAGAGTTGGGGGGCCGGTGGAGGGAGGGGGAATCCAGGCTCTGCTCAAGACGGAAACACAATGACTGGATCTTCACCATTAAGTCTGGTTTGTCCAGCTGGCCAATGGACAGCCAATGGATCCCTCCGGGAAAGCACTCTGCAGATAGAAGAGGAAAAGGGAGGAGAAAGACACGTCAGAGAGGTAAGAGCTGAAAAGCTACCGAAAACTGACAATCAGGCAAACATGTTTGAGATTGTAACATTTTTGAGAATGAAAATCAGTCCAGGATTTGAATTATTTTTCTTTCTATAGTTTCACAATGTATGCCAATAGTTAGCGTCAGCCAGTCAAAGAGTATTCACCTTCGATGAGTCCATGGTGTCTGACAGCCTCAGCCGCCAGGACGGATTTGCCCGAGCCAGCCATGCCGAAGACAGTGACCCAGCCAGGCTCTTTCTGCAGCCGGTAGAGTTTCTCCCTGACGCGGTTCACAAACTCTGGCCGGCTCACAAACACCACGGGCCTCTGTGGTACGCCACCTTCACTGAGCACTGTCTGGACTGTTAGACAAAAAGGAGAGGAATTGAAAGACAAGACCTAAATCAAAAGCATTAGGACAATAAGGGCAGACACATTCAATAAGTGCTAAGGTTTTCAACCTTCCAAGTGCCAAAATGACATTTTAAAGAATTTTAAATTGAGCTTTCAAGATCCCATGATGTATTGAGCTATTGTAGTAACCCGACAATTCTGACCAAAACAGCGCATGCAACCGATCACCTTCACTGCACATGAATCTTTTTCCCACTAACACTCAAGGACTCCCAAGCACTGACAGCACAACCTCCATTCTCTCCACTTGGTGAAAACACCCAAAGCTCCTTTTTTCTCACCATAAGATGTGCAGCCATCAGAGGAGCTTTTATATGCACCGGGTAACGTCTGCGGTAGGTCATAATGTAGCAGATTGGCCAAATCATTGTATGCCTCCTTGATCAGGGCATTGTAGAAGGAGATGTAGCCACGGTTGTCCTTCCTAAGCAGCAGCTCCAGCAGGGCCACAGCCTGATCCTTCCTGGTGGGCTGGACACACACACAGAGACAGAGAGAGAGAGAGAGAGAGAGAGAGAGAGAGAGAGAGAGACGTCGACTTCATAATATGCATTTTACATGCTGCTATTTAGAAGATTCTCATATGAGTAAGTGAAAACATCTATGATTTGCCATTTTTGACACAGAACAAGTTTTTAAAGGCATATGCATGTTTTTTAACAGTAACAATGGATAAAAATAAATGAATCACACCATGTAATAGAATAAAAGCATGACATTTTCTAATGTTGCTCAAGTCAAAATAAGCCATTGATAGTCATAGACCATAATCATACGCAGTTACAGTCAGGAGTAGGAGGTGCAAATGTCAGACCCACAGAGAATAGATAAGATATATATATCTGATTCTTGGTGCTAAAATCAGAGACAGGGGTGGAGATTAAAAGTTAGGATTTTTTAACAAAACATATGGGCTATGCTGCTAGTTCACTTCCTACAGCTGCTAATATGTTTTCTTTGAATGTGTCCCTCAGCATAGTCTCGCTTTGCCAGACCATCCACACGCTGCGGAGAGGAGGAGGGTCGGGCTAGTCCACATAGCATTCCGGGATGGGAGAAAAAGGTGCTATGGTTTATTGGCATTTCTTTACCCAATCATAGTTGTCGTGCGAGAGAAAACTCAGATTGGACCGATAGTCTATCCAGCTGTCTCAATTTACCATGCAGAGATCTGAGGAGCAGTTAACCATAGTCCTCATAAATCCACCGGAGTTTAAAATTCCAACACAAAGAAAGCGGAAGGAAACGGACATACATGATTCCGGCAGAATTGTAATTGTAATTTCCCCTTGCGGTATTAATAAAGTATAAATTATTATTATGAATTTCCTGCGGCACCGGAGCAATCCCAGAAGTGGAACGTCGAGGATATAGACTACCCTCAGCATAACCAAAGATAAATCTGCTCAATTGTCATTCTGTAAAAAAGAGCCAGCTAATTGCGGAAAGACTCCAAGGGCAACAAGTGAAAAGGAAGGTGAGGAGTTTTGTCTTGGACAATCCTGAAATCCTTATCATTAATTGGGAAGATAAAGTGGGAAAATGTAAACGGAGTGAATCAGGAGGACGGTGACTCACTCACATGGACAATGACAAAGTCCAAGAGGAGGAAAGGAGAGCAAGATTGCATAAAAATAAATGATTCAAATAACAGTGGGCAAGCACAAAACAATTTTACAACCGAATTAATCTGGGACAAAAGCTGTATGTTGACCATATTTGGTGGCAAACATGTGTGCGTTTTGAAAGAAACCAGGAACAAAAAGCAGCAACATAGAAAAAAAAACATGTTAAATAACATTGGTTTCAAATTATGAATAATTTTCCCTTCACCTTCCCAGCTTGAGCAGAGGCTCACCTGGTTCATGATTCTCTCCTCCTCGTTCACACTCAGCACACCATCACTGATCATATGGTCCATCAGGTAGGAGGGCTTTATGTCCTGCTCCAGTCTGTGGCGAAAGCGCAGCAGACAGCTCCGTGCCCCTTCCTCCAACGCCATCTCTGCACAACACGGCCACCATGCAGGATCCTGCTACACTGAAAATTAATGGAAGAGATACCTGAGATTACTTCAGTCATATACACACAAAATAGCCAAAAGTATGTGGACACCAAAACATTACAGCCATATATAATTGTTACATTTCATTCCAAAACTATGTACAGTAATATATCCATAACAGCCTCTATACTCTTCTGGGAAGACTTTTCACAAGATTTTGGAAAGTGGCTGCAAATATTTTCTCCCATTCAGCCCACAAGATATTATGCAACAACTGCAACACAGTAACAAATAATAATGATGATGAAAATAATTGTTAGTTGCAGACCTAACAGCCTCAAAATACACAATGTATGCAGACACTATTTATATAGTGTACTTGTGACCAGTGGTGAAATAAGTACTCTTACCATCATAATCATAATAAGTGTATACATACTATGTTACAAGTAACAGTAATGCATTCAAAATGCTACTTAAGTAAAAGTGCAAAAGTATAAGCATCAAAATATACTTAAAGTACCAAAAGTCAATGTACTCATTATGCAGGATGTCACATTTCAGTATAATGAAATGTAATGGAAATATGTAAGTAACGTACGTAAGTTAAGTACAAGTTTTTACTTAAGTACAGTTATTGAGTAAATGTACGTAGTTACTTAGTTTCCACCACTGATTATAATGTGTGCCGCAAAATAGAAATACAAAAAGAGGAAGCAAAATCCTAAAAGTTAAAATGCAAGAGCTTATCAGCTGTTCACAGAGTCCTTACCCCTTACCTTTAGAGCTTAAGCAGTCTCCATAATATTTTGTTCTAAAGTAATAAAGTCAAAGTTTAGAAAGCTTACCGACCTGGTTATCGGTTCAGTTTATTATGAACAGCATGTAACTTAATATCATCAAAAAGTGAGCTACTTTTACACAACTCTGCGGTGTCACTGAATGTGAAAGTGAATATAAATACTTCACGTCAGGGCTAAAGTTACCTATGCTGACATGCTGTCGCGACCTTTCATCTTATCATTCACCTACGTTAGACTGACACACTGCTTATGTCAATACTTGTCACTATAAGTTTACTCACTCTGACATAGCTAGCTAACGTTACTGAAAAATTAAACAAAGAAAGTAACCACTAGCTAGTAATTAACGGTTTGTTACTTACGAAGGTCTTCTTTTCTTTGCCCTTTGCCGAGGAAGGTATTTGTTGAACTGTATATAGCTGTAAGTCACGTTTTAAAGAAGCTTATTAGTAAAAGAGGGCAATTTATTTATCTGTTAACGTTGTACAACACGCCCAATTTTGAAAGAACAGTGCTTCCTGATTCACAACAACAAAAACAACTGCCCCGGCGTGAAGCAGCCAATTGCGTGGCGAGATTTCAATCACGTGAATGGTGAGGTCATGCATTCACGATTCTGTAACTGGGCAAACTGATGCTGCTTTCATGGACTCTTCCTCTGCCCGGACATTAGGGAGTTCACTCATTAATACGTAGTTGTGTACAGCACTTCTTTTCTTCCGAATTTCTGATACTGCCTCAATGCTTTCCGTCTAATAAATTTTACATTCGTTGGTAATCCAAAAGGTTTTCCATTTTTGTTTGAAACTCCTGAATTGCAAGATTTTCGGACTGCATTTTAAGGTTACATTACTGCCTAGTGACAGGAAGAGATGAGAGCGTGTTTATTCCACCATATAGGGATGCACTGATAATGCAAGTATAAGTAGCCATAAATAATTGTAGATTGCTGTGAATAAATCAGCTTGTGGTTAGACTTGCAAAGCACTACTACTTTCTGAATAAAACATATAAATCAAAATCTCCCCACTGTATCTCCATTAGAGATATAGTTACCTTTAATGAATTTGGTCCTTATTTTATCCCTAAGGATGTAAATCTCATATGATGTTCAAGTTTCTTATTTTGATAACTTCCCTCAAACAGCAGCATGTAATCAGGGATGTTTTATTAGAATTCTGAATAGCTGATGTATTCCCTGTGAAGAAAAGGAAATATTATGGTTTAATGTAGCTTTTTATTTCTATTTTGTTCTACACATGTAATAATTGAATAACCTTTGAACTAGCGAAAGACAATCATTAAGGTAAAAGGATTTGAAAAAAGATTAAAAATAAACATTAAGATTAACAAATTTGCCTCAAATAAATGATGTGGTCAGTAGTCTTTTTGAAGTTTTATTATAATAACGGTGATAGAGAAGAGAACAACAACAACTTCCAACATTTCCATGTAAACCTTTGTAAAAGAATGCAACTGCTTTTCTTTGTGCTTCATTGGGCCCACTTTTGAGTTCAGCACCTTTCATTTCCCCAAAGGTTCTAACAGCCAACACAGCAATACTGTAACTACAGTACCTCAAAATGTAACAGAATCAACATAACAAGTATTCAACTGGCAGATAAGTAAGGATAGAACATACATGTGACAAGTTACTCAAGTAAAAACTGCAAAATGATTTAACCTCAACACAAAGCTACTCATGCAGACAAAAGTTGTTTCGAAGTCAAAATCCGAAACTTTATTTTTTTTAACTTCCTTTTTCGCTGTATAGTAATATCAGTGGATTAAAAAGAATACAGAACATTTCGCTTTCTGGCTGATAAAGTTAAAGGGAGATCAATCAAAAAGGACTAATTCAATGGGAAAGGGGCGATCTCATGTTTTTCCTTGAGATGTTCAAAGGTGGTCATAGTTATAATATATAAAATATATATGAATTTTAACAGTGATAAATAACTTGTTATACATAAGGAATCTGATATGCTACTTTTCTAAATATACAAACTTATTCCTTTTGCTTCATAAAGCTTACTGTATGCTTTATACATTCTAAGGTTCCGCCCTTTTCCCCCTGTGGACTCCCTCCACAATAACAGTCTGACTACAAACAAATTTACGATGTAGGGGTACCCATAAGGTTAAAAAATGGATCACACTTACACTGGTTTTGCAGCTGTAAATATTCACAGGAGAGCATATTTTAGAGCATTTATCACAAAGGATGCAGGTCACGTTAAATGTCTAATGCATAGCGCCTACACTGCAGTGCCTTTACTGCTAAATGTAGTGATAAACTACATTTACAATACGATGAAGGTAACTCCAGTGGCCTGACAGCAGTTGTACTGCCTAGCTATGGTAATATCTCCTTAGCTTTAGCTATGTCTAGTAGACCCCAAAAAAAAAAAAGACTCCTTTGACTACACAAGCCAGAGTATGGTTTTAATTGGAGGTGACCGAGTCCTGAATGGTGTCCTGAGGAGGGTTTGCTGCTGGTGGGTTGCTGCTGAACATCAGCTTTCTTATTATATCCGCGTAGAAAGGTCCATAGACAGCCTTGTTGTAGTTAACCAGGGAGATGAACTTTGCTCCCATCAATGCTAGTTCAGGCTTGATAGCAGTCAAGCCAGCTGGTACCTTTTCTAGTTTGACCTGGGGTTTAGGGTCACAGATGAGTGCCATGAAGTAGTGCTGCACACGATCCTCTGCACAGACACAAAGAGAACGGAAAGAACAGGTCAAACAAACCTTCATGTTGGAGTAAAACACTGACAATTTTACTCACAACAATGCATATTCCTCTTCCAATTAATATTATATGAAAACATCTTTACAGTCCCGCAAAAGGATAAAATAAGCACACAGTTACTCCCGCTCACTCCATCTTACCAACAAGAGTGCGGATGGGATTGTCCTTCTGAGTGATGCTGCAGATCTGGCCTGTGAGGGTGCCCTGCAACGCTGGGGTCAGGGCAGGGTAGTTCCTCTCTGTTAAAGATTTGTTGAGCTCACAGCAGATCTGAGCACTGACACCCTTTAGTGCCTCTTCTAGGTTAAAGCCCCTACAGATAGGAGAGGAGAGTTCTGGTTTGAGCTCCTAATTTACATAAAGTAGATAGCAAATAACCCATGATAAATCAGTTGTATGTTTGAATACAGATTGTGGATTTAAGATGGATTAGAAAAAAAAAAGTGACTGACGGGCTATGCATCCCATCCAGCAGCACACTAATCATCCTCTTCATGCGGTCAGACAGGGAAGGCAGATCCTGGATAGGCCCTCCAACGGTGCTGTAGACAATGAGCAGGACCTCGTTCACAGCCTGATACTGCTGGAGCTGCCGTTGAATCTCTCGCAGACGTGTCTCATCAGTCATCCAGGTCTAGAGAAGAAGCAAAAGAAGACTTAAGAATAGTTTGACATTTTGGGAAACGCATTTGTCTTCTTAAATTAGATGAGAAGATGAATACTAGAGTCATGCCTGTGTGCAAGTATGGAGCTGAGAGAAGATTGGCTTAGCTTAGACTAAAGACTGGAAAGGGGCACAAATTGCTAGCCAGGTTCTGTCCAAAATTGAATCCACCTACCAGCACCTCTATCTAGCTCATTATTTGGTAACCTCACACATTCATGTTAACAACAAGACTACGCAAAATCATGGCTTCCACCAAAAGACAATTACAGCAGGCAACCCCCCCTAAAATAAAAATAAATATTTCAATATGTATATTTCACAAATAACACCCGATATACAAAAAAGGTAATATCTGTTAGTTGCATACGCACATTCAAAACACACGCACCTCAGGCAGTGGACCCTTATCATAGTCCCATGTTAGGATACAGAAAAAGGCAGTGTTGAGGATCTGAAAGGGCCCGGGCACCAGTCGCTGTCCTTTCCCCGGGCCGTTGGGCTGTTCTTTGGGGATGGTGGTCGACAGCTCCTCCACTGCTGACTTGATCCAAGAGGTGGTGTGCTCCAAAGCACCTTTATCACAGCAATACAGATTGAGGAGTTTGTTTCGTAATACTTTTTTTCTGACAATTAACAGAATGTTATGCATTTCTTCCGCTGACCATATATCTGGCAACAGAAATAGTAAAACACACAGTATTTAAAGCTATAGAGAAAATGGTGTCCTTTCTCACTCACTGGGTGTTTTGTCCAGGATGCTCTGAAACTTTTCCCTCTCGTATTCAACACCCTGCCTCTGCAGCACAGGCCTCAGATTATCGATTGTAAAGTTGACTGTGTCTGCCTTCATCAGGTCCAGCACACGGAAGACCTCCCTGGAGGGTAAAAAAAATAAAAATAAAAGCCACTGTGATTGACTTGCTTCTTATAAATTAGCTAAATAGGAAAACTCAAGTTTTACTCTCAGACTGACAATACAAGATCTGGTCATAATCAATTCAAAGCTTTTAAAATGCCATGTGTGTATTTACCTGAACAGTGTCACTTTGTTATCGGAGCTTTCACGGAGCTTCTTGATTTCCTCATCTCTGGCTGGTGCACACATCTTGCCCATGGTGGTGATAATGTAGGAGGCAAGCCCCTGGATGTCTACAGCATCGTTCTCAGCTTGCTGACGAATCAGATCCATGTCCAGCACCTCCATAATCTGGGTCCGCATTCGATTGGCACCCGGATTAAGAAATGACAGTAATATCTGTCCAAAGAGGAAAATGATAGAAAGCATGCTTTAGAATTTAATTAATAAAAGGGATGTTGCGCAATCGTTGCCGTTTTTCTACATATACCAGTCACAAAAGGAGAAGACGGAGAAATAGAGAAGGAGTGACAAAGGGATCTTTAATATGTAAGAGGACTGCTATATAGATCATGCAGCAAATAAATGTATGGAAAATCAGAGAAATAAAGTCATTTCTACAGATCCAGTGAAGCTGTAAACATCACATTGTGTGTGCTGACCTCTCTGATCTCCTCCAATAATCTGATGGCTTGCCCATACTCAGGTGGGTCGTCGTTCAGCTCCGACTCCAGGATGTCCCAGAAGGCCTTGTGGACAATATCTCTAACCATCTTCCATAAACTAAAAAAAGAAAATTGAGGATTTAGATTAGCTGAGTATATAATCGGTCAGGAAAAAACGGCCATTTCTGAAATGGGCTTTGGTAGGAATGATGCACAAGGTACTAAATAACAGACACAGATCTCCTAATAAAAAAAAAACTAAAAAAAACGGCATCAATCTTTTTGTTGAGCATTGAAAATATAATCTTATCTGCTGCTGTCCACTCTTCAATAAAGAAATGCTCCTCCTTTCCTTTGCTCCCCTGATCTCTAATGTCTGTCCTCTTCACTCGCTTGTTCAGTGTTGTGCTTAAGATAAACAGAGACAGATGTCAATGAACACAGTAGAAACGGTGAAGTATGGTGTATGCATAATTTCTCCGTCTCTTTACTATAAAATGCAATCCAGATCTAAATGTATTATAAGATATATATGATCAAAAGGTTGCCTCTCTATCCGATTTCTACAATTTTATTGATCAATACACTTAAAAATTAGGTACTTATTTTTATTAAATATGGGGACTGAACTCTTGACATAATTTGAGTAAATTCACCTCATCTTTAACTGAAGTCATTAGAATGCCCTTTACTTTGAAGTAGCAATAACCTTCACAGGCAGTGTAACAATGGCTGGACATTTTAGGTATTAGTAGAGAAGCCCCTATATACTGTAAATGTACGTCATGTCCCTAGTGTATTTAAACTGCGGCTCCTCTTTGTTGATGCAGTTTGTCTAAGCTGTTCTCCTTAATAATTTGTCACCGTTTTTATCATTCACCTTCAGTTGGGCACAAATAATGGCATCGCTTTGGATTTCTGCTGTTTCGTGTTCCTTTGAAAACTCACATATCAGTTTCACACATTAGTATTCTGTGATAAAGGTTCCCTTCCATGAGGTGTACACATACTCTTGTCAATCCTGGGAAACTATTTTATAATCAATTAAAAAAGGTTAAATCTTTGTGAGCAGAGCTAATAACAGTGTGAAAAGTTAGAGAGCAATCCCAGAAGTTATCCATGCCAGCCAAATTCCTCTCAAGGCAATTAGTTTAATATACAATTAGTTTAATGTACAGTTAGTTATGTTATACAATCATAATCATCTCACCATCACTAGTGAATAGTACAAAGCAACGGCAAGTATAAATACTATAAAACCTGACATTTGTAATCAAAGCTCAGGTCCACTTTTATATTTTTGTAAAGCCCTTAGCTGACAAACTGGCATTTAGGTTCACTGATAATCCACAAAACATGATCAGGGTGTGACCAAATGGAGAACTTCTCATAACATACCTGTCCTGAGGCAGGCTTTTCGGCTCCAGACAGAAGTTGCCGTTCACAATCATCTCATGGGCAAGGCTGAGATTGGACAGGTCTCTGGCAGAATCCATGACTACATCCAGGGTTAAGGTTTTGGGTGGGCTTGCTGTGGGAACCAAGTATTGAAAATCCATTTACAAATATATTTGTAAATGGATGAAAATGAGCTTTAACAAAAAATGTGAGAGCATAGAATTGACCGTTGAAGTTGCATGATGATAATGGTGAGGTTAATAAATTCTGTGATTGTGGATAAAATACAGGCTCTGAAACATAAACTACAACAATGCTTCTGCTTAAAAATGCTTTGTTAGATCTCATTGCTTTCCTTAATAAAGTTTTTTTTAATTGGTTTACCCAGTCTTAGGCTTGGAGTGAAGCCTAAATGGTTTTTAAAACACCCTTGGAAGCCCTGGAACATTATCAGTACAAACAAAATGGAATTATAAATATTAATTGTCAAAGTGCAGTCTGAGTCAGTGCAGAAACCAAACTAACTAACAGGCCTTTCCTGAGAAAGGAAAACCATCATGGACACAAAAAGTCAGAGGTTGTCTACTGAGCTTATGGAGAGACCAGAAAAGGTGAGGTGGCAAACTCACAGGAAGGTGTGCTATGCTTGCTGGAGCAGTCGCTAGTGAAGCTCTCACGGTTGCTGGTCGACGTCATGCTGTCACAGCGCTCTGACGACGACTCCACATCGCTGCCTTGATCCTCACCGCTGGATGTGGATGCAGGTCGCTCATTATTTAGAGGCATCTTAGGGTTATAGCTGCACATGAGAAGATGGTTACAACCCATAGCTTGTTAGCTTTAACTTCAGCAGAACGGGTTTCATGTTCAGCACAAGTTAATGGGTTTCTTACTACCTTACTAACAAAAGAAACACAGAACAGGTTTAGAATTTAAGTGACAGGTGATCATTCCTCCTCTGTGTGGAAGCTGCTCTGAAAAAAATAGGCTTGGGGCTGAGAGCCAAAGACAGAGTACATAATGTTAGAAAGTATTGAGAGACCGACTAAACGCATGGTTGGTTTTGGTCTTTTCATGGCATTTACAGTCAAAAACAAAATGATCCATGGTTGGTTTAAACATTAAGTTGTTAAATTGTAATCATTTAACGGCTGATCGACCAGCTGGTTAGCTAGCTAGCTTGCTTGGGTCTCAGCACCAACCACGGTGCAGAGAATGAGGGAGAGAGGTCTACGGTCTCTTAAGTTTTACGGTATAGGGCACCATTTTATTAGTTTATTTCAGTGTAGGTATGTAAATCTTTTAAAAGACATGTTTATGTTGAAATAAATATACCTATACAAGTAATTATGTATCTTGTTGTACGTTCCCCCTTTTATGGAAATAATGTGCAAAAATAAATTAGGTCGAACTAGTGTTTTTTTTTAAGAAGGAATATTTGTCAGTATAATATAGGAATATCAATAGGAAACATCCTTTTTGGGTTATTTTGACAGCCCTATGGTGTATTGAATTGATCATATAAGATGAAAATGAATGTGTGTGCCCTCTCAACTTTAGGAGTTTGCTTGCTTTACTCACTTCTGTTTTAGTGCATTTAATTTGCATGCAAAAACACGAGTCACACTCAATAAAAACATATTGCGGGCCAGTCTCCATGGAAACAGAGATGGCTGCCTTTGGTATCAACTTATTGTTAAACTCGATTAATAGCGCATTAAGTAATTCCTCGGAAAAACACTTTCAGCGTCCCTGAGTTGAGGGTTTACTGCCACAGAGGTCTACAACACTATCCAAAGTCAGGACACAAACGGAACCCTTTTCCATAACTAGGTTTAAACAAAAGCTTGTATTCCTTGAGGACAAAAGGGACACTGTGTCCAGGCCTGTCTGAGATCAATTGTGTCTCCAGGGCAACATGGGACAACAGAGGGCTTCTCAACCGGCGGAACGATCCTGTTACACCAGTTTACAGGTTGTCTGTCCACACAAATAAAAAACACATAGCATAAGAAAGAAAAAGGTACCATTTGTAAGAAAAGCCAAGCTAAAGGCAAACTATACCACAGAACTTGTGTACATGTTTTTAAATCAAAAAACACAAATTGCACACTTTGCTAAATAAAACCCCCACAATGTATCGTGATTACCTTTAATTTGGTACTTCCTTTCTAAAATTATCTGCCAGCACTGTATAAGACATAGTGCTGACAGGGTGACCCTTGGGTGTTCCTGTCCCTGGTCATAGTTATCTCCTGCCAAAAATGAATGCACACTCCCTCGCTGCTCTTTTGGTTTTAAAGATAGCTCAAGGGGTGGGGGGTGGGTGTAGGGAGTGTGTGACTTCTATGTATCCCCCGCTGTGCAACTCATTCATTACATCATCTGCTAGACTTGACAGCTAGGTCACAGCTACGCAGCAGGCCAATTTTCAGAGATTATCTAGAGTGATGGGAGCAGTACAGTCCAGATTATGGATTAAGTCTGTCATCTGCTGCTTCATTATAAGAAATCTTCTGAATAATAGGTAAAATATAAAACCTAAACATTTGACATGTGATTTAAAAAAGACTAACAATTAGAATGGTTTTGACTGATTTGAAATATACTGTTAATTGTAGACTGTATTTCGATGGATAAGGGGATCTTCAGGGATCCATATTCGACTGCAGTATAATGTAAACAAAGCAATGGATCAGGGAGGTTGGGCTAACTACACGGGGATTCTCGTTATTGGCTGCAGCTCCCTGTCCGTCATTCCTACATGGAAAATCTTTGGTTACATTGGCACGTGGAAAGAAAAAAATATCCACACACGCTTAGAAGTGGGTGACACGTGATCTGAGCAGCAGACCATAACACGTACCCAACATTTCATGTAGTAGCATACATTTTATTTATGCCCACGCAAGAACCCGATCAAAATGACAGTAAGACAACATGCATTACGCCCTTACTGCAAAAGACATTTTGTAGATAACCGTCAAAGTCGTCACTGCTTAGCTATATCATAGCATTGTTTACATGACAGCCTTTGTTACTTGACCAAACGCCCAGGCTATAACAGCCGAAATAATTTTATATAGCAGCTATACGTTGACATTGGCGTTGTCGTGATAGTTGGAACCTTCGACGGCTGTACTCAAGTTTCTGCTCCACAACAAATCCAAAATGGACGTAGTAGTTGCGAACAGAACCAGCCGAATGATTCGCAATTTCAAATAGAGTAAAATGTGGTTAACAAATGCGACTTTTACCTCATTCAAGTCTCCGGAAAAGGAGACTAATACCAAAAATAGCTCAACTCTGAAGAGAAGATTCGTCGTCGTCGTCCTGTGAAATTGCTCTCTGTTTAAAGGTCTTTAGTTACCCCAGCTGGCTTTAAGGACAAACAGACGAAACCATGCGATACATAGGGGCAATCAAAAGCCGACTAAAGGCGGACACAAGGTTTATGATTAAAGATTAAAGAAAGATTAAAGAAGTCTTTCGATTAAAGTATACGTTTTAAACTGGTATACATAAAACTAAATGCACACATATAGCTAAGGCAAATTTATATAACATTCTTCATTATCTCCCTCTTGGTAGAAATGGTACGCTCTGCTCTTCTTCACGTGGGGCGTCTTGTTTACGGATGTGACCTCAGTGTGTTTACAGAAGCGTTATTGTAATAGGGTCTCACTCCATACCCCGCATTTGAAGTAAATCCCCCCCAAAGTAAATCATTACATTTTTGGGTTAAGACTTGTTATCAGGACAGCTGAAAGTAAATGATGGTTATAACAACATTGCATTTACGTGGTAGCCTACTTAGTTTATTTTAAGCCACTTTAGATGTGATTCTTGCTGTTGCGAGTTTGTACCTTCATGGTTGAATACACTTATTAAGTCACTTTGAATAAAAGCGTCAGCCAAATGAAATGTAATGGAAGATGGGGGTTGATGGAGAGTTTAAGAGCTGTTACCGGCGGCCACTAGATGGAACTAGGGATGCATTAGGATACTTCTTTGTGGATACAAACCAACGTGCTGCTCATATCTTAATCATAATTGTTTCTTTTATTTCACATTTCACAATATTTACATGTGTTTAAATGACTCTTACTTATCTGAGATATCAGAGTGCATCCTATTGCGGGTTTACGGTTTAGTTTAATCTATTTTAAATTTTAAAAAGGCCATTTTAGAAATATTCCTGTCAGACTTATGCTCATTGAGGTCAATTGTGTTCAGAGTAAACTTTGACAAATGTAGTTCTTAAAATTCCTTACAAAACATGACATTTTGTTACAAAACAATAAATAAAATAAAGGAAAAAAATGATACAATCTTGTTTCTGCAGATTTAATTTATTGTTCTTTTTGTTCTTATTGGTCAGAACCTGCAGAATGGACAAGGGAACCATGGGAATTTTAGAAAGAATGTATGCTGGAAAAGAGCCTGCCTAATAATGTATATTCCTGTCAATAGAAACAAACCTGGCTTTCAGCATTAGTTAAAATTTAGTTATGTTAATTTAAATTTATAATGTTATATTATTATTATTATTAATAATAATAATAATTTGAAAAAAAATTGAAAAATAAACCGTTAATGGCACTTTCTGGAGAGTTTTGTGCAAAGAAATGGAGAAATTGAGTCTTACATGATATTTGCATAACTGCAAGCTTAAGAGCCTATAGCCTACTTTGCATCATTGTAGTATCAACAGGTATTAGGGCATATAGCATTTACATTACTGTTAATCAGTCATTACTTGATTACACATTGTAGGCTATTACCTTATGATATAAGAAGTGACCCATACAATGTGCCAAACATAACGTGCCACATAAGAGGCAGTGCAGCAGCAACAGCTGAGAAGATTTGGGTCTGTAGTGACCAGGTCCACCTCACACAAACTTCCTTCTCCCAATCTCTCTCTTTACTACAACACACACACACACACACACACAACACACACACACACACACACACACACACACACACACACACACACACACACACACACGGCACCGAGTGGGGCTCTCCGATGCTCGGAGGCGAGCCGTGGCCGGCTCGGAGCCCTGCCGCTGGAGGAGATGCGACAGCGAGAACCGGTTCAACGGCATGAAATCGTAGCGGCCGTTGGAGCTTCCGAGCACCGGGCTTCCGCCGCTGCGAATGGTGTTTTTAGCTTTAGGAGAAGGCATTTTATCTGTTAATCCTACCGACTAGACACTTTGGCGATGTAGTTGACCCGCGGTGAATTGTCAGTTCTGGGCGGGTTGTTGTCGTGTTCTGATTGTTGTCATCTCAACTCCGCCGAGACAAAATAGACATGCCATTTCAAAAATCTTTCATTTATTGTCAGAAATATTATGTTTTCAAAAGCATCACTTTCATCAAATTGTATGTGACATATTTACATTGCAGGCAGGCACATCCGGACAAACGAGCAGGCTTATGTGCCGGGGCTGAGCCCCGGCCCAATTTAACCCCTGATAATAATATAGCTACACATGAATAAATGGCATTCATTTCCAATCAAATATTGACCATTGAGTTGAAATTTCTGATATAAAATAAGCGGCAGTTTATGAGAAATTAAATTCTTTAGCCTATTTAAAGTGCCTGTTGCTTGGCCTGTGATATTGCTGCTTGTAGCTTTCTCCAGAACCATTGTACCCCAAAATTAGTTACAGAAGGGCCCCAAAGCACTTAATATGCAAACACACTGTACAGCCTACTACTGACTGTGTACTTCTCCAATCCAAGGCTACTACAACATCTTAACCCCAGTACCATTTGTTAAGATCATGAAAAGCTTGGTTCTCTCTGTGGTTTTGTAAGTAACTACAAGTTTTGCAAGCATGTTCTTTTCCAAACCAAGACAATTTAACTTTCAACTTGCCTATCCAGTTAAAGTATCTAATGTACTCAGAATTATTTTGGTCAAGGTAAAGTAGCTTCTCTGCTAGCTCCTTTGCAGTAGAAAAGTCATTGACATGAATGAAAGATTCTGCTGGGATATGGTCCTCATAATTTGGTCTTGGAGGGCCCAGAACTATTGGTACACTTCCCTTCATCATTGGCAGGTACAACTTATCTGTGATATAGTCTTTGTAGACAGAGTTCTCAAAGGAGAGGTAGAATTTACAACTAGAAACTATCTTTGAATAGTCTTGGTCGCTTATAGGTCGGGCAAAGGCATTTCCATAAGAATGAATCTTGATGTGTTTCTTCAGTTCATTGTAATACTTAACTCTCTCGTACTGCGGGTTCCAATTACTCACAATCCAACACACCAACTTGTTCTTTGCTGGCAGTTTGAATGTCTCATTTTCAGATGTCACTGGCACCAGATACCCATAAGGCACTGGGATATTTGAATCAAGGCGATAATTGCATGTCAAGTTGAATAAGTCATTAAGTTTAGGGATTGCAGCGGAGTTTGCAGGTGACTCCATATTTGACCATACCCATTTCTGAAAATGAGGACGGGGCTCTTTCGGAAAGTCTCCTAGATTTCCATGAATGTCCCTGTGGTGGAAGAGAACCCCATGGGCTTTATGGTAAAGTGTCTTGTCATCTGTCAAGTGGCATCTTGTGATATTGAAAATATTGCAGCTGAGATCATATCTGGCGCCAAATGGCCACATCCAGATCAATACAATAGTGTCAAGCTCAGCGTCCACTGCTGCTGCCTGCTGGATCTTCTGGCTGTCATTGTGATGTGGTTCTATGTGCAGCTCTGTGGAACTGTTTGGTTGTGAGTCCTGGGTCTGCGCTCTCGCCGCACACAAGACTGTAGGACAGAACTGACGGCCTTTCTCCATGTAAATGCCAAAATTGGGGAACTTGATGTCAGTCTTGTACATGACAAAAAGGCCTAGAAAACACAACACCAATAGACTTTTAACGGCACATGGGTGCAGAGTCCACTGGCAGGCTGAGGAGAACATGGCTCACCCTTGGAGAGAAAATAGATCCATTGATTATAGACAGTATATTTTATTGGACAATGAATTGAGTTATATGCAAATTATGTGCTATAGCAGTGATACTCAAAGTGGGGTCCGGGGACCAACAGGGGTCCTTGAAGAGGGGAATCACAAATAGGGGAATCATTTATTTTCACTATAATTTCATCCATAAGTAACACAATGACAGATTTTATGATTTTTCTCATGAGTTTCATTTACTTTCTGTAATAAAACATCTAAACGCAAATATTCTATCAGGTAGCAGACCCTGGGACAACGTCTTATCAGATGGGGATCCGTGGTCTAATTTGTGTCAGTTTAGGGGTCCTTGATGTGAAAAAGTTTGAGGACAACTGTGCTATGGGACAATCCCTTATAGGTTGTTACTAACACTAGATTTTGAATCCAAAAATATTGTCACAAAATCATTGTAATTCTATTTCATTTTCTGGCACTAACATGTTAGATTACCAGTACATTTATGGAGTGAAGTACATGTCTGAAAATGGGTTTATGATGTAACGCATTACCTTATATTGTAGGTTGGTCTGTTTACCTATACACAAAGAGCCACCTGGTGATCTTATTGGACATTTTTCTTTGCTTTTTTTAATTATATCTTGCAATGTCCAACAGAGGAGGTCTCATTTACAAGCTGTTGCCCCCCCATTCATCATCAAGGTTCAAGATTATCTTTGTTGTCCCAAAGGGGAAATTTGTTTCGCAGCCCAGGGTTCATTAATAAAAAAGACTGAACAGGTAAAACAGAAAAGCAGGGAGGTAATAATTCAAATCACACAAAAAATCACACAAAAAAAAACCATTTGAAGCCAAAAAGATGGACCATATTGATTGACAATAAGAGTATAAATGAGACAAAAGCTGTAGTAGAACTTTGTGGCAGGTTATAAGATTTTTGGCAGATATGTAGGCCTACTGTATGGACAAGAGTACAAATGTATACTGGGACCAAACATGTTTCATGCATTTATTGCATCTGATAATCATCTCAAATTTGGACTTAGAGCTAAAATAAAAGGAAAGGCCCAAATATGGGTTAGGTCATCGCTTTTCTTTATACTGGTTTGGGAGAATGAGATAAACATATGAATGGACAATACCACCCAGTAAAGTTGCAATAATCCATTACGAAATAAAAGATACAAGATATAAATAAATAAAAATATAACATGAAAGAATATTTGTCTCAAAATCAAAGACACTTAAACAAACTCTCTCTATACCCCACCCAAAACCTAAAGTTATAGTGGTGCTGTGGTCAATGAAACAATATGGAACTAAACTTCCTCCTTATTATCGCGTGACAGTTCTTGCACCCATTCTTGTACCTGATAAATAATTAAAGGAAAGACTTGCTACAATTTTCTTCTACTGGTGAATATTATGCCAACTGACCAGTCCCTCTCTGATGTCTGTCTATGTCCAGTCCTTTTTAACTTTTAAACTATTAGAGGTTGATTAAACCACTAAAAATTATTCCATCATAAGAGACCAATGAGTCATTATTTTGAAATAAGAAACACAGAGCAACAATCTCACCTTGAAGTTGATGTGATAAAAAATTCAGTAGAACCTTTTCTGATGGCGCAGGTCCTGTAAATGGCACATTCATTTGAAACTCCTCTTTATTAAAAAACTGGGTCAGGCTCTCATGTGTCATTATTTCACAAGCTGGCATTTCACCGTGGTGATAGGATGTTTAGCACAGTCCCCTGACTTTATCTGTATGAAGTTAATAGATTTCAGGAAAGCGATCATAACCACATAGGTGCATGAATATAGCACTGCTTCATTTTATGATTAACCCACGGAATAAAGACTACACATATGAGCCCAAGATAAACACTTCCAAATGAGATATTATTTTGCATGAGGTACACAGACATACATTTAAATTCTTCAGTCCAAGGAAGCTCATATTAACAATAATAAATTAAAGGGTATAGTAGTCATCAACCACAAACAACAGGAAAAATACTAAATAAAGATATATACAGTATATACTTTAGTTTTTTTGATAGTGTAAATGTAAAACTACATTCTGATTGACTCAAAAGAAAAAAAATGAACGTGTTGCAATGAGACGTGGTACACTTTGTCATATTAGAATAGATTCTTATTTTGTAAAAATAATTTGACTTCCTTCATATGCCATATCTGAGTGCAATAGGAGTTAGATTTTTAAGTGGCATGTGGCAGCCAGAAGTGGCATGTGCTGGCAAACATGATGGAGAGACACAATGGAGAGCAAAAGACCGATCATTGAGAAAGAAGCAGAGGGAACTGTTAACAAAAGGACATACCGTATTATCAAACAAATAAAAAACCAATAGTTTAGGACTACACAAATGTTTTGTTTGCAAGTTTTAAGTTTTACTTTAGAGATGACATTTTTTTTTGCTTGAGTTAGTGATTTTTGTTTGATACTTGAGAGGTTTTGCTTGGAATTAAAGGCACAAAAATAATCCCATAAGTAATTACCAGTAGGAGGCAGTAATGCAACGCATATGATGCCAACTGCAAACTGTAAAACCCCAAAGAAGAAGAAGAAGAAGAAGAAGAAGAAGAAGAAAAAGAAAGAAGAAGAAGAAGGTGTTGGTGTTTACGTCACACGGAGAGCTCGTGATGGCGGTTAATTTGACTCCGCGTTTTAGAAGGTTGAACAGCCAAACGAGGAGTTTTCGTGAAAATATACAGCATGGTAAGATCTGAGTATTACCGCTAAATAAGTTTAAAGTTAGAGTATCTCCCCTTGGTATAATTGCAAGCACACAAACAAAGCACCAATGTGTAAGTAAAGGCTAAGGCGCTGGCGTCTAGCATTGACAAATTGCAAGCAAAAAGTCCTGCATTCAAAACGTTACAGCACGTTATCTTTTGCCAGTAAAGATTTAAATGGGGAAAAAAGTGTGCGTCTGGTTTACCTTAGGGAAAGTGTAATATGGAATTGTTATTACAGATGCATTGATGTGTAATCAGCTTTTGACTTTTGTAGTTGGTCGACGTGGAGCTAATTTTAACTAACTGCTAACGTTACTTTAACGTTATGTATAGGCTAGCCAGTTACAATAGACTAATAGATTAAATCGACATGTTACATTAGAAAATAATGACAATGATAATACAGACAAAAAGATGATGATGCAACAAAACAACATTAACAATACGCAGTATTAATGTTTTATTTTTATTTTTTATTTAGTGGAATAGAAGTGCAAAGTAGCACAAAATGATTAAATACTCAAGGAAAGTACAAGTACCTGAACTTTGCACATACATTGAGTAAATCTACTGTGACGTTGCATTGTTAGAGTTCATTAATGTTACTGGTTTACAGTAAAATGATGAATAAACTATACTTTTAACGTTAACTGTCATTTTTAACATACAGTAGAATAAGCAAAACTAAATAAATATATGTGATAAGACTTTTTCACTGTTTTCCCTGTCACAAGTTGTTAGGTCTTATTTTCCACCATGCAGTATTTGCGCTTCATGGTCCCCTTTTAATTTGAGATGAAACATGTTTATTAGTAAATTGTATACATCAGTTTTTTTAAGATATGTAAATGGCTCTGGGATTTAACTTGTTTTGACCTCATTTCCTTTAACCCTATATCTCCTAATAGGTTTCTCGGGGCCCTTCGGTGCCACCCAGCTGTGGCACAACATCATCCAGGCCCTGCAAACCCAGGTGGAGGTGCGTCGCTGTAGAAGGCATCTACGTGTTCATGCCGAATGTTTCACAGGCTCAGACGCTGTGGATGCCGTCCTCAGTTATTTGATGCAGAATGTGGTGTTTTGCACAAGTGAAGTGTCTCGCCTCAAAGCTGCTCGACTCTGCCAGGCTCTGATGGAGGCCAAGGTGTTTGAACCAGTGGGTACCAAGCTGTTTTGCAAAGACAAAGAAGTGACCTTTGAGGACAGCAGCTGCAGCCTTTACCGTTTCCTGGAATATAAAGTGTTAGCCAATTCTGCCATGAAGGAGTCTGATTGCCATAGTGACACAGAAAACATGCCAGCAGAGGAACAGGGGCTAAAGAGGAAGAAGAGCTCCAGGTTGGTTTTACTTTAAATCCTTAACTGATTCATTTTATTCAGTATAGAAGAACACTGCACTGAAACGGAGATGCATAAATATGTGATATAATATTGACATTGGCATATAGCTCTAGATAACATCTAATGAGTGCTTAATCACCATTGTTGTTTCAGGAGGCTGAATGAACTGAGGACGATCTCTAATCCTCTTGCTGTTGGACCATCAGACAGGAGGGTTGAGAGGCTGCTGAGGACCATCAACCTGCGACCAACCTTGTCTCCATCTTTAAACGCTACCCCCACTACTTCTGCCTTTCTGTCCAAAACTGGTAAGACTGAGCTCTTATTTGTGTCAGTATTTGCTAGTATGGTGGGGAACAACAGTCCATGACTTGAGTCAGGAGTTTATTGCGGACACAGATATTTTTCTCTCAAACATAATTTTTTTCTCCTTCTACTTTTTCCTCCTTCCCTAGTGGTGGCTGAGGTTTGGAAGCAGCAGACACTACTGCAGCTGCTGCAGATCGTAGAGCTGCCAATGCTGGACTGCATCCTGACCTCTCCTGCCAGGGTTCAGCTCAGTGCCTGCAGAGCTCCTCTGGCCACCCAGGACCTGGTTATATCTAACACATGTCTGGAGAGAGAGCTGCCCAACGCCCTAAATCTGCCCCAGTCAGTGCTCTGAATAATACTTCAAGCTTTTTTGCATATTGGACATACAACTAGAATTATGTAAACTTATCCTGTTCCATTTTCAAAAATTGACAGAGAAAGTTACTTCTGATTAGTAACCTTTTGTAGTTTTGATAGCAACACAAGTCTGTCCTTTTATTTCACCTCCCCTACAGTGACAGTAAAGAAACCCATTCTGTTTCATCACCCTTTGTTTTTTTTAGGTTGGATGGGTGGCTGTCGGCAGCGGCAGACTGCTTGGAGCTCTTTCCCGACCAGCTGATCGTGGTTGCAGGGGAACAGCTCAGCCAACAAGGTGGCAATGCCTTTTCAGAAGATGACCAGGCAGAACAGATGGCAAGCCAAAAGAGACTGCTCTTTGACACCATTGCCAAGTACTACAGTGGACAGGAAAAAGCTCCGCTGCTCTCAGGACGCTACCTTGACATACATGCTGCAATTCTGAATTTGCTGGGTGAGACTTAGTAAGGTTTAATGGGAATTTTGCTGTTTTAAAATTAAATTTAAAACTGGAGCGAGATTTGACAACCCATTCTGGCACAGTTAACATTAAATGATATGTGTGTACATGTAAAGCAATAAGTAAGTGCCCCTGTGGTTTGTAATCCATGTCTTGACCACATTTTGTTTTTGTTTTCCAGATGAAGGGAAGTTGCAGGATGCCATCAAAGCATCTCAGTTGTGTTTTCGACTGCTGGAGACAAGTGTGAGAGATGAACTCAGGAGACTACTGGCCTTTATGGGCACAGCAGCTCGCCCAGATGCTTGCCGTCTTCAAAAACAGGTCCTTTTTCGCCAAACCAGCTTTGGTGTTCACAGCCCATGCTGTACATTGTTCAACAGTTTTTTTAGATTCAAGTGTAGCTTTATTTTGTGGAGTTATATTAAAAGTTGGATCAATGGTCACTTATCTTAGACTTTCTGGTGTGTTTCCTTTCAGATTGATAACAGGGCCTTGGTCAGCCGCACTTTTCAGAGAGCAATTGTCCAGAATCACGAACTGACGCGATCCCAAAGTGAAACCCTGGTGCTGTTTCTCATGGACAAATGCACTGAGCTCTTCAAGGTACATGTTCAGGAAAAGTTTCACATCACCTGAACTTCTTTATAGAAAATGTAATTGAATCAAGTTTTATTAAGTTGCTACTTTGTCAGTATAGCAACAAAAAAAACATTTGATTTAACATTTGTTAAAATTCCTTTTACTTTTTTTTTTTTTTTTTTTTTAAACTGTCATGAATACAGACTCCTATGTCCCTTATTGAAGCTGTGAGGAGAACACTGAGGACTATGCAGCAGGGAAAAGACCCTGACTCAATTGCCAGTAAGTCAAAAACAACTACAACTAAATATGCACACATTGCCTGGCATTACATATTTCCCCATCATATGAAATAACAGTCATACATATACAGAAAATGTTTTGTATGTCCACTGTGCATTAATGCTCCAGTCAAAAACTCATATCCTATTCCCCTCTGTGTGTTGCAGCGTTCACCTTCTGCCAGCAGGTGACGCCACAGGAGTATGAGGATCAGCGAGAGGCCACCACCCTGGAGAGCCTCAAA